>NC_142868.1:57182500-57485530 GCF_051225735.1 Oryctolagus cuniculus | reverse complement strand
CAATTACTGAGATTCCCTCCTGCTAACGTGGAAGTTAGATTTATAAAAACCAGATGATGAAGCCATGGGTTTATCATAGTTCTACATGATGCATCCTGAAGACCAATTCTGATTAATAGCAGCATTACATCAATTTTCTGTAGACCAGTAAATTAGTCTAATTTCAATTAGTGAAGTAAACTAGTCCACAATTAAAAATAATGCATTTTAATCACTTACATTTTCTGAGGAAATTTTTAGGAAAATACTGTTAGGGAAGCTAGGTATATATTTTCCTTCTACCATGAAGCATTTATAGTGGATCCTCATTCATTCTCACATAGAACATATTTCCTAACCTTTTCCATACCATTACCTTATACTTGAATTAACAGTACTTATTTAAAATAAATTCATATGTAGGCACATGACTGTGTGAAGGTTTGGTGTTTTAATTTTTTATTTCTTTCCAATATGAGAATGGTATAACTTGTAGTTTTGTCTTGCTTGGAGAGTAGCCAGTTAAATAAACTTGCTCTGAAGTGAAGGCAGGAATTCTAAGACAGAACCAACTGTTTAGCAACAAAAAGAAAGAATGTGAATAGAATAATCTGTTGAGTCACAAAATATGAAACTATTCTGGCAATAGCATAGCAACAAAACACATTTTCTGAAAGCAGTTTTAAATATTCAGATGTCAGAAGAGAAAACAGTGGTAATAAGATGCAGTTGCATTATAGTGTATTTCTAAAATTCTTTCAGAATTCTCACAGTAGAGATGATTTTAGGAGAAAGTATTACCAGTAACTCACAGGCATTTCCATGCATAGAAGCAGTAAACCGTGTTACAGTTAGGAACAGCATAAAATATAAAGGTTTCTATTAGTTTCTGACAATAGTTTGATTGAAAAATTTCCAAAGCAAGAATGCTGAGTGCATACACACACACACACACACACACATACACACAGTTGCTATAACCCATCAGAAAGTCTGACTAAATCCCAATATATTTCTGATACTACTATAAACCAATATAAACATAGAACAATTGGACTTACATTAGAGCAAATTGGTCCATCCAACATCATGCCTAAATCTGAGAATCTTTAAAAAAGAATTCCAACAAATGTTCATTCCTTACACTATAAATTACAAGCAACAAAGATTTTTAGTCAAATATATATATCAAATAATTTTATAAATAAAATATAGAGTGCCATCCTGTCTTCACATAGCCAAGTCAATTTCTTTTTAAAAATATATTCCTACAAATATTTCTCTTTATTGCTTCCTTTTACCTCTACTTAAATTGACCTTTCTGCTCATGGAAATTGTGGCTATATTTAAGGCATGGTGCTGAATGCATGAAATTTGGATGCTGTAGTTTCATAGTGCTCATAAATTCTACTTGATTCTCTCCACAGCTTCTATAAGAATTAACGTAGCTATAGCTACAATTCAGGCAGTGTGCAAAGTACTGGGAAAACAAATCCCTAACTTTCAATGTATTACTCTAAGAATAGAATGTGATACTACTTCCAACTTTCTTAGATTTTTCATACAAGATTTCTCTCACATTCTAAATTGTTAAGTGCTATGAGGATATAGGGTCATTTCCGATATTTGTGTCAACTCTGTAATGTTTAACTCATTGTCATTCTTGATCAACACATAATAAATCATAACTGAAATAACATCTGCCTCCCTGTCATTTCAATCTATTATTTTAAAGTTAAAATTTATTCAAACACGTGCAATCATCTAGAATAAAAAGGGAATTTTGAATTCAACATTTTCTGCAAGACACAGAAATAACATAATCTCTTAAGAAGATGTTACCTATTTAAAAATGGGTTATAATACAGATATAAGTTGGTAGCATCTAATAGGAACATGAAGGATTTGTTTCTTCTTTGTCCCATGAGAAACTGAAAATTTATATGGTGTAATGCATTGCTTCTTAACTTTTTTTTTTTCATTATTGCCTCCTTAAGAGTCTTTTTCAGACTTTTTTGGGAGATTGCCCTCCATAAATTTTTCTTTTTTTTTGACAGGCAGAGTTAAACAGTGAGAGAGACAGAGAGACAGAGAGACAGAGAGAAAGGTCTTCCCTTGGCCGTTGGTTAACCCTCCAATGGCCGCCGCGGCTGGTGCGCTGCGGCCGGTGCACCGCGCTGATCCAAAGCCAGAAGCCAGGTGCTTCTCCTGGTCTCCAATGCGGGTGCAGGGCCCAAGGACTTGGGCCATCCTCCACTGCACTCCTGGGCCACAGAAGAGAGCTGGATTGGAAAAAGAGCAACCAGGACAGAACCGGCGCCCCGACTGGGACTAGAACCCGGGGTGCCTGCGCCACAGGCGGAGGATTAGCCTAGTGAGCTGCGGCGCCGGCCGCCCTCCATGAAATTTTAATAGCATGGACATAATCTATATTTGCTATGTATTCACTCTAATTGTGCTTTATACATAAAAAAGAATAACATTTTTATCCCCCCAAGAAAGAGACACTTGCCAATCCCTTGACTGATGTCACCCTATGCTATAATAGTCACTACTCATTCATGACGCTTTTTAGACTAGAGTTATATGGTTTTACCATTTGGGGACATAACTTATAAAGCAATAAAGCATGTCTTTCTTGTTTTGACTTTTACTGGGGTTTTGCAGCTTTGTAAAATAACAGGCAATTGGCATCATCTATCTGTTGATACACTTTAAGATAAGTTGTTCCCCAAAACGTTACAGAACTTTAGAAATATCATTTTCCATAAAAGCATATGGTTTCTAGAAGCCACTGGGTTTTCCATCAATAAATTTCAAGTCACTACTGCCCTGGCTAAGTCACCATTAAATCATTTTCAGAACTTATTTAAATATCTTTAATAAAGTATCTTGGAAATATTATTAGGGATTGTGCATTTTTCAATGACTCAGAATGTTGACTTTTTAAATTTCTGATGTTAGGAGAATGTAGAAGTTTATAGTTCCTTTTAAAGTTAGAATTATAGTTTTTTTTTTTTTTTTTACAGGAGTGATATTTGTTTCTTACAGGATCTGGTATCGATAATTACATGCATTTTACTGGGAAGATATTTAATCAGTTTATCTGCTTGATCATCTTTGGGTGATGTTCATAGACAAAAATATTTAAAAGAGTGAGAGTGAGAAACTTAGAAGGACTATGTCTTATAGTACTCATAGATTGATGATTATATATGTATAAAGAAGTAGCCATAAACTTCATAAATCTAATAACTATTTCTACAATTATTGAAATAGGAAAAATTATGCTCAAAATGTATCTACTGTACCATAGGAAACTTTAAACAACAGTGGGAATGGTAAAGTGCATTTTTCATGTATGCTTCTGTAATAAGGTCAGGAAAACATACACATCACAGTGGATACTTTCTATGGTAATAGGATAATAACATCATGGTCTAAAGAGGCTATTTTTTTCTAAACAAAATAGCGCTTTTCTTTTATTGCAAAAGGCTGTCTGCTGTGTACTTTGAATAAAACATTTACTTAAAAGTATGACTGCATCCGGATCTCAATAGCTAGTAGTGATGTTAGTTCTGGGTATTCATCAATTCAGGAGTTGGAAGAAAGCTAAGAGTATAACACACACACACTCACACATACAACTAATGGGCAGAATATTGCACAAGTAAAATGCTACAACAGAAAAGAATGTGGAAGTATAGGGTGAGAAGAAATAATCAGTAAACATTTGCTTTTTTTTTTTCTTTTTTTGGTTCAGTTTGGCCAAGCAATACCTTAAGTGATATCCAATAACAGAAATGATTTAAATGTTGACAAAACAACCAAATGCCCTTCATCAGACAACTGAGAGAAAAATGTGAGTTTCATCTCTTTGTCTGGCTAATTTCTACTCATCTTATTTTGCTTTCTGTAGGAAACACTTTCTCGTCTCCCACCAAGTCTAAATGACTATGCTGATGCCTCTTCTGTGTAACAGTGCCACAAATCCCAGGGGTGTGGTATTTTTCTAAGTACTCCCTGCAGCTCCCACTGTGAAGTTCTTAAAGGCAGGGATGGCAACATATTACATGCTTATCTCTAAGGCTTAAAAGTGTTTCTTTCGGCACTGGCAGAACTCATTAATTTTTAGAGTACTGCTGTTGTTGTTGGGTTTGGTTTGATTTCTGAAAGCAAATTGACAATTTCAAATAAGCAACACAGTCCAGGCATAACCAAAATTGTTAGGCTGTCCTTTGCCTCTAGCTTTCAGAAGAGAATTTGGTAAGAGATTTGGTGCAGACTTTGTTCCATGTTGCTAATTTTGTCTGTGATATTTGCCTCTTAGCTCTCCCTTCCCTCATAGAAAAGTTTTAGAAAACTGTTTTAATTTTTCTATTTCCTGGCTATTCAGCTATGCCTCACATGTTCCTATTTTTAATCCATCTCTACCTCTATTCCATGACACAATATTCATTTTGCATGCTGTGATGGCAGCTCTTTCAAATATCAGCAAAAGAGAAATAACAATTCAAAGAAAAATGATTGCAAAAAATCAGTATTTCACATATTAAATGTATATTTAAATCAATATATTATATTATCTACTTTTTATAAGATATCTGTGCTGGAAATTGACAATGAAACTGAATGAGAACTCTTAATATTAATCAAGTAAATATTAGTCAAATATTAATACATATTCTTTCTAAAAGATTTATTTTTATTTATTTGAAAAGTAGAGTTATAGAGACACATAGATAGAGAGAGCTCTACCATCTGCTGATTAAGTCCCCAGATGACCACAGCAGGTAGGGCTGGACCAGACCTAGATCAAAAGCCAAAAGTTTCTTCTGGGTCTCTCATGTGAGTATAGAGCACCAAGCATTTGAGCCATCTTGCTCTGCTTTTTCAAGTTCATTAGCAAGGAGCTAGATTGAAAGTTGAACAACTGGGTCTCAAACTGAAGCCCATATGGGATGCTAGTGTTTCAGGCAGAGATTTTACCCACTATACCACAAGGCCAAACACATATTCGTAAGACATAATATTTGAATTTATGATATTGTTTGCATCACAGTTCTGGGATCAGAATCACTGACAAGTTTATCATTCCTGAGGTAAATTGACAGCCATTGATATTACACAATATTTTTTCCTTTAAGTTGGCTTATATACATGTAATGGTTTATCTCCTGAGGGACTTTATAATGTGTACTTGAGAAATGATTTCATTTTTTGCTAACAAACAACTACTGAAAATTTAGCTATGAATAACTACCACATGCAATAATCATGAATATTGAGAAAAATAAACATCCTTTTCAGAAAGAAAACATAAGTGGGTCTTGAGCAATTGATGGAATTTGAGTGGGCAGAAAAGAGGGGAGAGTATTTTAGAAAAGAAAAGCATAGTTAGCACAGGCAGCTATTTCCACAGAAAATAAAAAAAAAATTAGTTACGTTTCAAGTGACATTTCTACCATGGAGTCCTCAAATTTTCTTTTTTTAATAAAGCCATGCCTTGTGTTGTTTCAGACCAGATTACTAGGAAAAATATTTATAGGTATTCTGAAATTAGAAAATGTCATCAGATGTTTATTCAAATAATGATTTTCTCTATTAAAATGTTTCATTATCATCATGGTATTACAATGGAAGAACATTCTTTTCAGTTACTTTTAGTTCACTTATTTGTTGAATAACAGATATATATTTTGGTTAACAGTCATCATTTAAAATCTGTTGTGTATTTAATCTAAGAACTGAAAATTGATTATCACTAAATTAAAGTCGAGGAAAAATATATTTGTGACTTCAAATAATTGTATAAATAATTGTATAAATAAATGTATAAATAATTGTATAAATAAATGTTTCTGATTAGAAATAAAGAAGGAAATAAATAATAAAACTCTAACCCCAAGAACGTAAATGCAATACATTTCTACAAGGTATTTTATTATTAACATTAATACAAAATCTTTTAATAGACATTTAATGATATTTCCATCATTTCGTAATAATTCACTTAGAAAAAGAGATTTCTCTGTAGTCTCTTAAAGCACTAGGAGTTGTGGGCAGGTATTTGTCCTAGCAGTTAGGACACTCAAATAAGAGTGCCCGATTTAAAGTCTTGGCTTTACTCCAAATCTGGCTTCCTTTAAATACACTCCCTGGGACTCAGCAAGCAATGGCTCAAGTAGTTTGGCCCTTGACACCCAGCTGGGAAATCTGGTGTTTGTCTCTGCAAAAAAACATGGGGGTGTAGATAACTTTTATTTGCTGATTTCATTTCCCTTGGGTAAATTCCAGGAGTGGGATGGTTGAGTCATATGGTAGGTCTATATTCAGATTTCTGAGGTATCTCCATACCGTCTTCCGTCTTCCACAGCTGCTATACCTGTTTACATTCCCACCAACAGCGGATTAAGATTCCCTTCTTCCCACATCCTCATCAGCAT
This sequence comes from Oryctolagus cuniculus, assembly GCF_051225735.1. NCBI lineage: Eukaryota > Metazoa > Chordata > Mammalia > Lagomorpha > Leporidae > Oryctolagus > Oryctolagus cuniculus. The sequence goes on along the minus strand of NC_142868.1, from coordinate 57,479,105 downwards.
TTGTTGTTGATTTCTGAATGAGAGCTATTCAAATGGAGGTGAGGTAAAACCTCATTGTGGTTTTGATTTGCATTTCCCTGATGGCTAGTGATCTTGAACATTTTTTCATGTGTCTGTCTATTGGCCATTTGGATTTCCTCTTTTGAAAAATGTCTGTTTAAGTCTTTGCCCAATTAACTTGATTGTTTATCTTCTTCTTGTGGAGTTTCATGATCTTATTAATCCTTTATCAGTTACATAGTTTGAAAATAATTTTTCCAATTTGGTCTGTTGCCTCTTCACATTCTTGAGTATTTCTTTTGCAGTACAGAAGCTTCTCAGTTTGAAGTAATCCCATTTGTTAATTTTGGGTTTGATTGCCTGTGCCTCTGTGGTCCTTTCCAAGAACTCTTTGCCTCTGCTGATACATTTTCAGGTTTCTTCAATGTTCTTTAATAATTTGATGATATTAGGCCATAGATTTCGGTCTTTAATCCATTCAAAATGGATTTTTATGTAAGGTATAATGTCGGGGTCTTACTTCATACTTCTGCATATGGAAATCTAGTTTTCCCAGCCCAATTTGTTGAATAGACTGTCCTTGCTCCAGGGATTGAATTTGGCTCCTTGATCAAACATAATTTGGTTCTAGATGCTTGGATTGATTTCTGGTGTTTCTATTCTGTTTCATAAGTCTACCCATCTGTTTTTGTACCAGTACCAGGCTGTTTTGATTATAACTTCCTTATAGTATGTCTTGAAATCTGGTATTGTGATGTCACCAGCTTTGTTGTATAAGATTGCTTTAACTATTCAAGGTCTCCTGTATCTCCATATGAATTTCACCATCATTTTTTCCAGATCTGAGAAGAATGTTTTTGGTATTTTGATTGATATTGCATTGAATCTGTAAACTGCTTTTGGAAGAATGGGCATTTTGATGATATTGATTCTACCAATCTTTAAACATGGAAGAATTTTACATTTTTTGTATCTTCTTCTATTTCTTTCTATAATGTTCTGTAATTCTTCTTATAGAGATCTTTGACATCCTTGGTTAAATTTATACCAAGGTATTTGATTTTTTGTAGCTATTGTGAATGGATGGATCTTAGAAGTTCTTTTTTTCTGCCATGGCATTGTCTGTGTATGCCAAGGCTGTTGATGTTTGTGTATTGATTTTTTTTATCTTGCTACTTTACTAAACTCTTCCAATAATCTCTTGGTGGAGTCTTTTGGATTCCTTATATATAGAATCATGTCATCTGGAAATAGGGATAATTTGACTTCCTCTTTTCCCAATTTGTATTCTCTTTGATTTATATTTCTTGCCTAATAGCTCCAGCTAAAACTTTTGAGATAATGTTGATAAGAAGTGGTGAGAGTGGGCATCTTTGGTTAAGGATCTCAGTAGGAATGCTTCCAACTTTTCCCCATTCAATATGATGCTGGCAGCGGGTTTGACATAAATTGACTTGATTGTGTTGAGAAATTTTCCTTCTATACCCAATTTGCTTAGAGTTTTCATCATGAAAGGGTATTGTATTTTATCAAATGATTTCTCTGCATTTGTTGAGATAATCTTATGGTTTTTGTGCTGGAGTTTGTTAATGTGATATATCACACTGATTTGCAAATGTTGAACCACCCCTGCATACCAGAGATACATCCCACTTGGTCCAAGTGAATGATCTTTCTGATGTGTTGTTGGATTTAATAAGCTAGAATTCTCTCAAGGGTTTTTGCATCTATGTTTTCATCAGTGAAATTGTTCTGTAGTTGTCTTTCTCTGTTGTGTCTTTTTGAGTTTTAGGAATTAAAGTGATACTGGCTTCATAGAAAGGATTTGGGAGGATTCCCACCCTTTCAATTTTTGTGAATAACTTGAGAAGAATTGGAATTAGTTCTTCTGGTAGAATTCAGCAGTGAAGCCATCTGATTACGAGCTAGTTCTCATACCGGTGCCCATGTGGGATGCTGGCACTGCAGGCAGCAGCTTAACCTGTTATGCCACAGTGCCAGCCCAGGAATAACTTTTTCTATCTTTTCACTTTCAGTCTGCATGTATCTTTGTTGGTGAGATGTAGGCAGCAAATAGATGGGTTTTGTTTTTTAATCCATTCAGCCAGTCTGTGTCTTTTAATTGGAGATTTAAGGCCATTAACATTTAGATGACTATTGATGAGAATGACTTGGCCCTCTCATTTTTCTATAAACATTCCCATTGTTTACTTTGGATTTCCTTTGTGCTTTTACTGGGAAATATCCTTCCTTAACCTTCTTTTGTAGTGATGACCATATTTCTGTGTTTCTTTGTGCAGCACATCCTTCATTGTTGTCTGCATGGCTGGATGGGTGGTGACAAATTCTTTCAATTTCTGTTTGTCATGGCATGTCCTTATTTCACCTTCATTCATAAATGAGAACATTCCAGGGTATATATTCTGGGTTGAGAATTATTTTATCTTAAGAATTGGAGTACATTTCATGATTCTCTCATAGCCTATAGAGTTTCTGAAGAGAAGTCTGCTGTGAGTCTACTTGGAGATTCTCTGAAAGCAATCTGGCATTTCTCCCATGAATATTTTAAAATCCTTTCTTTATGTTTTTCTATGGAAAGCTTGAGTACAATGTATTATAGTGAAGATATTTTCTAGTCATATCTATTACACGTTCTATGTGCTTCTTGTACTTGGATGTCCCTTGTTTCCTCCAAATAAGGGAAATTTTCTGTTATTATTTCACTAAAAAGGCCTTCAATCACTTTCTTTCTTTCCGTACCTTCAGGAACTCCTAGAACCCATTTATTGGGTCTTTTGACAGTATCCTATAGATTCTCAACAGTGTTTTTTTCATTTTCTAATTTGCTTTTCTTGTGTTTGGCCTGACAGTATAATTTCCTGTACTTTGTTTTCTAAGTAAGATATTCTTTCTCCTGCTTCACCGATTCTATTGTTAAGGCTTTCCATTGCATTTTTCTTTATTCTATTGAATTTTTCATTTCCAAGATTTCATTTTGATTTCTCTTTAAGATCTCAATCTTGTGGGAGAAATTTTCTTTCATGTCATGTATGAATTTCATTGATTTGTGCATTTACTTCTGATTACTTCTAAGTAATCCTATGTTCAATTTTTTGAATTCCATTTTTACATTTCTTCAATGTTGTCATCTTCACAATCTGGTGTTGAAGTGCTGTAATCTTTTGAGGGCATGATGTTGTCTTCCTTATTCTTGTTTCTTGAATTGGTGTGGTTTTTTATTTCGCATTTGAGGAGATATTTGTTGGTTTCTTCTTTATTTTTTTTTTTACTGTGGTGGCTTTTATTTTTTAACTATGTCTAAGAAACTTCTATTTTTCTAAGACTACAATCCCAAAGTATGACTTTGTTGATAACTTAATATTCTTAAGAAGTTCATTATGCAAATTTTATTTTTTATTTTTTTTTTTTATTTTTTGGCAGGCAGAGTGGACAGTGAGAGAGAGAGAGAGAGAGAGAGAGAAAGGTCTTCCTTTGCCATTGGTTCACCCTCCAATGGCCACCACGGCTGGCGCGCTGCGGCCGGCGCACTGCGCTGATCCGATGGCAGGAGCCAGGTACTTATCCTGGTCTCCCATGGGCCGCAGGACCCAAGCACTTGGGCCATCCTCCACTGCACTCCCTGGCCACAGCAGAGAGCTGGCCTTGGAAGAGGGGCAACCGGGACAGAATCCGGCGCTCCGACCAGGACTAGAACCTGGTGTGCCGGCGCCGCAAGGTAGAGGATTAGCCTAGTGAGCCGCGGCACTCTCTCTGGTAATTTTTTTTGTTTTTAAAAACTTTTATTTAATAAATATAAATTTCAAAAGTATAACTTTCGGACTATAGCAGTCCCCCCCCCCCAACCACCCTCCCACCCTCTCTCTCTTTTTTTAAATATTTATTCTTTATTTGAAAAATCTCATTTACAAATAGGGAGAGAGAGAGAGAAGGAGGGAAGGAGAGAGAAACTTCTATCCTCTGGCTTACTTTCCAAAATGCCACAATGGCCAGAGCTTGGCCAGACCAAAGTTAGGAGCCTGGGGCTCTTCCAGGTGTCCCTCGTGGGTATCAGGGGCCCACATACTTGCACCATCTTCTGCTTTTCCCAGGCCATTAGCAGGGAACTACATCAGAAGTGGAGCAGCCAGACATGAGCTTACTCCCATATGGGACACCAGCACAGGTGGCGGCTTTACCCACTATGCTACGATGCTGACTCTGGTGATTTTTCAATTGAAAAAGAAGTGGGGGTTGATAAGGACTTCATGTATGCTGCTTGTGTGTCTCTCTGTGTGTAACTGTTGTATGTGTAGTGAATGAACACAATCTATAGAGATTAATGTTCTAAAATCAGGTAAAGTGAAGAAATCTTTGAGGACACATCAAAGAGAAATGATCCAGAAAGAAGAGAGGGAAACAATACTTTTCAAAAACATTTTATAGCTTGTATTCATTTTAAGAAAACAATTGCTATTTCATTGACTTGACAAGGAAAAAGGAGTACTGACAAATATTTCCTGGAAATTCTGATATAGGGACTCAGAATGTAGCCAGGATTTTCTGTAAAGTTTTTATCTATAGCTGCTGCTGTATATCATTGATGTATAACAACCATAAACCTCCAATTATAGGTTTGAATTTGTTCATTATAGGCATTGAATTAAAATTCGTTTCAACTATTTATAGGAATTTAATTGTATTTATTGATAATTCCTCAAATAATACATGAATATATTTTCAGTATGAAAACTACAATGAAAATCCCAATATTTTGGGTAAATAAAAATTCCTCTTATTACCAACACTGTGTTACCCCTCTCCTTAAAAATGAAGACTGAATTCATTTAATAATTTAATTTTCCTACCCTATTCAATAAATTTATACAAATATGTATGTAAATTCAAAAATAGAGGTTTGTATTTTTTAAGAAAAACTTTTTTATTGTGGAAATAATACTGTACATCCATTCTGTTTGTTTTATTTCAAGGGAGATCCCCGAAGAGAATTTTTCTGGCCCCTCTCATCCTTTTGCACATTCTGCTATAGAAAAGAAAAGCAAGTGTTCTCTTTGAGGGGTTTAGAAGGAGAAGCTGTGACAGCATTGTCCAACTCTTTTCTTTTTCTTTCTTTCTTTTTTTGTTTCCTTTTTTTAAAAAAACTTTTATTTAATGAATATAAATTTCCAAAGTACAGCTTATGGATTACAATGGCTTCCCCCCAATAACATCTCTCCCACCCGCAACCCTCCCCTTTTCCACTCCCTCTCCCCTTCCATTCACATCAAAATTCATTTTCAATTCTCTTTATATACAGAAGATCAGTTTAGCATACATTAAGTAAAGATGTCAACAGTTTGCTCCCACACTGAAACATAAAGTGAAAAATACTGTTTGAGTACTAGTTATAGCATTAAATCTCAATGTACAGCACACTAAGGACAAAGATCCTACATGAGGAGTAAGTGCACAGTGACTGCTGTTGTTGACTTAACAAATTGACACTCTTGTTTATGGCCTCAGTAATCACCCTAGGCTCTTGTCATGAGCTGCCAAGGCTATGGAAGCCCTCTGAGTTCACTGACTCTGATCATTTTTAGACAAGGCCATGGTCAAAGTGGAAGTTCTCTCCTCCCTTCAGAGAAAGGTATCTCCTTCTTTGATGACCTGTTCTTTCCACTGGGATCTCACTCGTGGAGATCTTTCATTTAGGTGTTTTTTTTTGTTTTTTTTTTTTTTTTCCCCCAGAGTGTCTTGGCTTTCCATGCCTGAAATACTCTCATGGGCTTTTCAGCCGGATCCGCATGCCTTAAGGGCTGATTCTGAGGCCAGAGTGCTGTTTAGGACATCTGACATTCTATGGGTCTGCTGTGTATCTCACTTCCCATGTTGGATCATTCTCTCCCTTTTTGATTCTATCAGCTAGTATTTGCAGACACTAGTCTTGTTTATGTGATCCCTTTGGTTCTTAGTCCTATCATTATGATCAATTGGGAACAGAAATTGATCACTGAGACTAGTGAGATGGCATTGGTACATGCCACCTTGATGGGATTGAATTGGGATCCCCTGGTATGTTTCTAACTCTACTGTTTGAGGTAAGTCAGCTTGAGCATGTGCCGAATTGCACATCTCTTCCCTCTCTTATTCCCACTCTTATATTTAACAGTGATCACTTTTCAGTTAAGTTTTAGCACTTAAGAAGAATTGTGTATTGATTACAGTATTCAACCAAAAGTATTAAGTAGAACAAACAAAAAAATACTAAGAGGGATAACATATCAAGTTGCTCATCAACAGTCAGGGTGAGGGCTGATCAAGTCACTGTTTCTCATAGTGTTCATTTCACTTTAACAGGTTTCCTTTTTGGTGCTCAGTTAGTTGTCACCTATCAAGGAGAACAAGTGGTATTTGTCCCTTTGGGATTGGCTTATTTCACTCAGCATAATGTTTTCCAAATTCCTAGCAGGGATCACTTTTCAGTTAAAATATAAACACCTAAGAATAATTGTGTGTTAATTACAGAGTTCAACCAATGGTACTAGAACAAAAAAAATACTAAAATGGATAAAGTATTACATTGTACATCAACCATCAGGACAAGAGCTGATCAAGTCACTGTTTCTCATAGTGTCCATTTCACTTCAACAAGTTTCCCCTTTGGCGCTCAGTTAGTTGTCGCTGATCAGGGAGAAAATATGATATTTGTCCTTTTGGGACTGGCTTAATTCACTCAGCATGATGTTTTCCAAATTTGCAACAAGATGGAGGCATTTGGAAAACATCTTTTTTTTTGTTTTCACTTAACGACTTTGAGTAAGTGGGAAATATATGCTTTATTCTTTACTTAGTATTATGAAGCCAATCTACCCTCAGTTATCAGGCACTTTCTCCAACTTTATCAGTTATAAGGAAATGTTTTCATCCTCAGTCTTTACTGTTTTTAAAGAATTGCTCCAATTGTTCTAGAATTTGTGGGGGCAGAGGGAGGTAGGAATCTAGTTTGTTAGCCCTTGGATCTCAAGAGTAAGCAAAAAATGTTATTTTGGACTTGCTACTTTGTCATTCACCAATATTATTTCAGAACATGTAGAATAACCTTATCCTGTTTACAGTTATATAAATAGAGTATTGTGTTAGAGATTTTTAAGAAGCACATTAATATTTATTTAGGTCATTTTTTGTTTTTATTAATATAACCAATGGTATATTAAATAGTGCTTGGTCATAAGAAAGTTATTAAAGTCATTTAAATTCCCTGTTAAAATGCTTATATTAATTTATACTATGTTATAAGATATGATATGCTCTGTTAACACTGACCTGAAATGTACAAATTACATATAAATGTAACTGTTACTCATGCACTCATTAATTCTTTTTTTAAACATCCATTTTATTTATTTGAAAGACAGAATTATAGATATCTATATCTATATCTTATCTTTCTCTATATCTGTCTTTCTATCTATCTATCTATCTGTTGAGAGAGATCTTCCACCCACTAGTTCACTCTCCATATGGCCACAATGGCTGGAGCTGGGCCAATCTGTTGCCAGTAGTCAGGGGTTTCTTCTGGGTCTCACACATGTGTGCAGGGGCCCAAGGATTGGATCACTCTCCACTGTTTTCCCAGGCATCTTAGCAGGGAGTTGGATAGGAAGTGGAGCAGCCAGGACTCAAACTGGCGCCTATAGGGATGCCAGTGCTACAGGTCAGGGCTTTAACCCACTGCAAAGCAGTGCCAGCCCCATCAAGTATTTTTTTAAAAAGTATTTCATTTATTTATTTGAGAGGTAGAGTTACAGACAGTGAGAGGAAGAGACAGAGAGAAAGGTCTTCCATCCACTGGTTCACTCCCCAAATGACCACAATGGCCAGAGCTAAGTAGATCTGAAGCCAGAAGCCAGGAGCTTCTCCTGGGTCTCCCATGCAGGTGCAGGGGCCTAGGCACTTGGACCATCTTTTACTACTTTCCCAGCCATAGCAGCGAGCTGGATGGGAAGAGGTGCAGCCAGGACTAGAACCGGTGCCCATTTGAATGCTGACACCATAGGCAGAGGATTAACTTACTGTACTACAGTGCCGACCCTCCATCAATTCTTAATATTATTAAACTTTTAAAATTTGCCAATTGTAATGGTTTATAGTCTCGGATTAAATAAATATTACCTGATTGTTAGTGAATTTGAGCTTGTTATTTGATACTGAATATTTCTTCCATAAATTATTTACTTGTACTCTTTACCTATTCTTTTGTTGGAATATCCTTATATAATACAGGTTAATGCTTTGCGATGTATCTAGTGTTCAATAGGATTGTTTAATTTGTTTGTGATTTTATCGCACAGAACTTTTTAAGATTAATTGTTTCAAGCCTTCACATTGGAACCATTCTCATTGACACATTTTCTTAGTCCAGTTGGGCTTTCATGTTTACCACTTTCCCAACACTGCATGTTTCAGAATCATTTTTATTTCCCCATAGTAAAATATAATGTCTTACTTTCAGGGCTCCTCTTATTTGACCAGTTAACCGGAACCACTAAATGAAATTAGGAGTATATTCATCTGTATATATTCATGTGCAGATACATGTATGCATAATATATGTATAAATGGCCTCTAAAAAGTTCATGAAAATTGTGTATTATGAAAGACATTTGCATAATTTTACATTTATTTTCACATCTTTTCTTTGAGAGGAAATATGACGTAGCAACCAAGGCTCTCTGCACTGTATGTAAATAAAGATTAATTCTTAAATCAAATAAAAGTTGATTTTATTGCTCTCTGGAAATATACTAAATTTTGAAGAATTGTAGAGTCACTGGCATTGTTAAATAGCATAATTGGTGAAATGTATCTTCACTGGAACTATTCTCCTGGAAACCTAAAAAGCCAATAAATTATATAATCTATTGAAAATCTGTTAATATCAAATTAGTTTATTATTACACAGAAACTTCATTGTAAAAATGTTATTTTTATTACTTTGAAATTTAAGTGGATTAAACAAATCCACAAACAAATGCACATGTATTACATCCAGTGTTTCTGTGGGTCAAAAATGCAGAAGGTGTTCTAGGTCATGTTGTCACTGTCAATATGTCAGCCACTGAGAGCCATTTAGCCTAGCAGTTAAGATGCTGTTTGGGTCTTGCATGGCCCACATCAGAGTGCCTACAACTAAATCTGGCTCTGCTCCTTTTCCACCTTCCTGCTAATGTGAACCTTCGAGGCAGCAGTGATGGCTAAAGTGCTTGGATTCTTGGCACCCACCCAAGAGATTTGCATTGAGTTCCTGGCTCGCTGGTTAAGGAGGCCTCATCTTGGCCATTTAGGGAATTGGAGAATGAACCAATGAATGAGATCTCTCTCTCTCTCTCTTTCAAATAAACAATTTTTTTTTCAAAAAGATATCAGCCATGGCCAAAGTCATATAGTCATACAAATATTTGACTAAGGCAGAATATCTGATTCCAAATGGTTCAGTCAAGAGGCTGTCAAGTGGGTGAAGTCTGTTGGTAGAATAAACTTTTCCACATGTAGTTTCTTTTTTTTTTTAAGATTATTTATTTATTTGAAACAGAGAGGGAGAGACAGATATAGAGATCTTCCATCTGTTGGTTCACTCCCCAAATGGCTGCAATAGCCAGAGCTAGGCCAATCTGAAGTCAGGAACTAGGATTTTCTTCCAGGTCTCCCACATGGGTGCAGAGGCCCAACGACTTGAGCCATCTTCTACAGCTTTCCCAGGCAATAGTAAAAAATTAGATCAGAAGAGGAGCAGCTAGGACACAAACTGTCTTGCATATGGAATAACTGTGCCACAGGCAGAGACTCAACCTACTATGCCACAGCCCTGGCTCCTCCTTTTTTTTTAACATAGAACTTGTGTATATCTCTGGGTTTCCATATGATGCTTTAATATATATATATATATATATGTGTGTGTGTGTGTGTGTGTGCGTGTTTTATATACAGGATATACAATCATATACAATCATAAAACATTCAGCGTTTAGTTACGGTGAAAAGTATAAAAACATTTTCTTCTAGCTTCTTAAAACATACAACATGTTATCACTATGTAGAGTAAACTTTCTGTGCAATAGAACACCAAAATTTTTAACTACTAACTAAAACTTAGTAACCATTAATAAGTTTACCATTTCTCCCTGGCTCTGTATACCTTAGCCTCTGAAAACCACCATCCTATTTCTACTTCCAAGAGATCAATTTTGTCAGATTCCACATACAAATGAGATCATGTAGTATTTGTCTTACTTTGCCTGACTTATTTCACTTAATAGAATGACCTCCTGGGGGCCGGTGCCTTGGCTCACTTGGCTAATCCTCCACCTGCGGCACCAGAATCCCATATGTGCGCCGGGTTCTAGTCCCGGTTGCTCCTCTTCCAGTCCAGCTTTCTGCTGTGGCGTGGGAAGGCAGTAGAGAATGGCTCAAGTGCTTGAGCTGCTGCACCCACGTGGGAGACCAGGAAGAAGCACCTGGCTCCTGGCTTTGGATCGGCATAGCTCTGGCCGTTGTGGCCATTTAGGGGATGAACCAACGGAAGGACAACCTTTCTCTCTATCTCTCCCTCTTACTGTCAGTAACTCTACCTGTCAAATAAATAAATAAATAAAAATCTTAAAAAAAAAGAATGACCTCCAGTTCTATCTACTTCATCACAAACAACAAGCTTCTGTCCTTTTTATTGTATAGTAGTATTCCATTGTGCATATGTACCACGTTTATGACTATTTGCAGTTGATCAACCCTTAGGTTGTTTCCATTTCCTGGCTCTTGCAAATAGTGCTGTAATAAACATGCAATTACAGAAGTCACTTCAACAGACTGATGTAATTTCACTTCAGTATAACCAGTAGTGGGATTACTGGATCATATGTTAACTCTATTTTTAGTTTCTTGAGGAACATCCATACTGCTTTCCACAATGGCTATGCTAATTTACATTCCCACCACTTACACCGGTTTTAAGGATTCACTTTCTGCACATTTTTACCAGCAGTTGTTATTATATTTCTAATATAAGCCATCTAACTGGAGCAAGGTGAAGTCTCACATTGGTTTTGACTTACATTTCCCTGATGATTAGCAATGTTGAAAATTTTTCATGTACCTGTTGGTCTTTTTATTTCTTCCTTTGAAAAATTAGATGTTTTGCCCATTTTTAAAATTGGATTACTTGGGGTTCTTTTTGTTTTTGCTACTGAAGTGAGTTTCTTATTTATTCTGGTTACTAACCCACTGTCATATGTATTTTGATAATATTTTCTCCCATACTGGGTTGCCTCTTCATTCTGTTGATTATTTTTTGCTGGGCAGAAGATTTATGGTTAGAAAAAATCCATTAGTGTATTTTTGCCTTTTTTCTTGTGCTTTTGGAGTTTTCTCTGAAAAAGTCTCACTCATTCCAGTGTTCTGAAATGTGTCTTTTTTGCTTTTGCCTAGTAGTTTCATAGATTCACATATTATATTGAGATCTCAAATACATATGGTATTGGATTTGATATATAGTAAAACATAGGTGTGGTGGGCAGGTTATCATTTCATTCTGCTCCATATGGGTATACAATTTTCCCTGGACCATATATTGAAAAGATTATCCTGGCTGGCGTTGCGGCTTACTAGGCTAATCCTCCGCCTATGGCACTGGCACCCCGGATTCTAGTCCTGGTTGGGGCGCCAGATTCTGTCCCTGTTGCTCCTCTTCCAGTCCAGCTCTCTGCTGTGGCTCGGGAGTGCAGTGGAGGATGGCCCAGGTCTTTGGGCCCTGCACCCGTATGGGAGACCAGGAGAAGCACCTGGCTCCTGACTTCAGACCAGCGTAGCACAAAGCGCCAGCCATTGTGGCCACTTGGGGAGTGAACCAATAGAAAAAGGAAGACCTTTCTCTGTCTCTCTCTCTTCTCTCACTGTCTAACTCTGCCTGTCAAAAAAAAAAAAAAAAAAAAAAAAAAAAAAAAAAAAAAAAAACCAGAAATAAAGATTATCCTTTCTTCAATCAGTTCAATATAGATTATAGATGCATGGATTTATTTCCTAGTGCTCTTATTTTCCATTGTTTAGAGTTTTTATGTTTTTTCCAGTGTTCAGTAGTTTTATTCCAAATCCCTTCTGGGTTGATTGGTAAAGATTTGTAATAGATTTAGAAAGAAGGTATGAATTCTCCAGTTTTGTTTTTTTCTGCTCAAGCTTTGATAAATATTTGGAGTTTTTTTTTTCCAGTTCCTGAATTTTTGGATTTTTTTTTACTCGTTGTGAAGAATGATATTGATATTTTGGTATTTTAATAAAAATGACATTGCATGTGTAGATCCTTTTTTGTAGTATGGACATTTTAACAATTATTCTCCCAATTCAGGAGAACAGGGTGTGTTTTTACTTCTTTGTTTCCTCTTCGAAGACTTCCATTAATATTTTTAAAGATTTGTTTATTTATTTGAAAGGCAGAGTGACAGAGAGGCAGAGGAATGGGGGGGGGGAGAGAGAGAGAGAGAGAGAGAGGTCTTCCATCCACTGGTTTACTCCCTTGATGAACACAACAGCCGGAGCTGTGCCTATCTGAAGCCAGGAGCAAGAAGTTTCTTTCAGGTCTCTTATGCAGGTGCAGGGGCCTAAGGATTGGGCCATCTTCTACTGCTTTCCCAGGCCATAGGGGATGCCAGCACTGCAAGTGGTGGCTTTGCACAACACCTGTCCCTCATTAATTTTTATGGTTTTATTGTAGATATCTTTTGCTTCTTTGACAAATGTATTCATAGGTATTGTATTTTTGTTGTTTTAATAACTACTTAAAGCTGTTAGAAATATGATTCATTTATTGATTTCTTTTACAGATAACTCACTATTTATATATACCAATGTTGCTATTTTTTGATGTTGATTTTGTACTTTGCCACCGTACTGAATTAATTTATTAGTTCTAATAGCTTTTTGTGGAGTTTGGGGGTTTGCTATATATAAGATCATGTCAACTACAGACATTGACAATTTAAATGTTTCCTTTCAATTTGTGTCGCTCCCCGTCTTCGTGGAGGAACGACACAGGACCCTGCGCTGTTCTTTTGTCTGCTCGGCCCTCCCTGGGTTTGCTGCTGGTTCTTCCCGGGTTGGCTACCGACCCTTCCACCTCCGTGGAAGGGCGGTTCCCCCTGCCACATTCCCCACTTCAGCAGGGGAGCGGCACACCGCTGGCCGGCTCTCTCGGGGGCTGCTCAGGTGTTCCCTCAGATGTTCCCCTTAGATGTTCCTGGTGCATGCCGTCTCTCTCCTCCTTTATAGTCCTCCTCCGCCAATCCTAACTCGGCTGCCCACACGCCGAGTACGCTGCTCTCCTCCAATCAGGAGCAGGATCAGCTCCTGGAGGTCATCACTCAAGTTGGCAAGAGGCAGCTGCGTAGAAGCTGTTTTCTCCTCTCCCAGTGCCATATTGTAGGAGAGCAGATGCATAGAATAAGTCTTAATTCCAGTAACTCAGTCCAGTCTGAGTTGCTCCCCACAATTTGGATGTCCTTTATTTTTCTCTTTCCGAAAGAAATTCTTTGGTTAGCATTTCTAAGACTATGCTGAATGAAATTGGTGAAAATGGCATTCTTGTCTTGTTCCAAATCTTAGATCATATGGCTTTTTAATGTAGAGTTATATACTTTCTATATCTAACTTGTTCTGAGTCTTTTTAAAAAAGTGATGTTAAATATTATCAAAAGCATTTTCTGTGTCTATTGAGATGATCATGTGAGTTTACTCTTTCATTCTGTTAATATCATGAGTCACGTTCAATAGTTGGCATGTATTGATCCATCTGTACATCCCTGGAATGAATTCCACTTTATCATGATGGGTAATGTTTTTAATATGCTGATGTTGCGGTTTGCTAGTATTTTGTAGGTAATTTTTTTGTTTGCATCAGTGTTCACAAGAGATATTTCTCCATAGCTTTGTTGTTGCTGTTACATCCTACTCTAATTTTTTTTGTAATCATAGCAATGCTAGTTGTATTGAACAAGTATTGAAAAGCTCACTATTCATCTTTTAAAACTAACTTAAGAAGAACTGGTATTAATTCTCCTTAAATGTTTTGGGCAATTCAGCAGAGATTACATCTGGTCCTGGGCTTTTCTTTGATGGGAGAATTTTTATTATTGATTCAATCTTACTACTTGTTACTCATCTGTATAAGTAGCCTATTTGTTCATAATTCCATCTTGACATAGTGTGTATGCCCAGGAACTTGTTCGTTTCTTTAAGGTTATCAAATTTGTTGGCATTAACTGTTGTTCAAAGTAATCTTTAATGGTCTTTTGAACTTCTGTTATGTCAGCTGTAATATCTCCTTTTTCATCTGTGATTTCCAGTTTTCAGTTTTTTTTCTATTTTTGTATATATTTCGCTTATTGTTAGTATGATCTTTACTTTATTCCTACTACTCTCAGTGGACTTGCTTTGTTTTTATTTTTCTAGTGTTTTGGGGTTCAGGTTCTCTGAGATCCTTATGGATTCTTTTTTGTGTTAATAGCTGTAAACTTTTTCCCTTTAATGTATCTCATATATTTTGTGATTCCACTGTAACTTGTTTCCAGAATTTTTTAATTTTCTTATTAATTATATGATCCACAAGGTGTTCAAGAGTAAGTTTTTTTTCCCAATAATTTATAAAGCTTTCTTGCTATTGATTTCAAGCTTTATTGCATTATGGTAAGAAAAGATACTCTCTATGATTTCATTTTTTTAAAAAAAATTTGTTGAGACTTGCTTTGTGAACCATATGATTTACCCTGAATAATGTTTCATGTACTGTTTAGAATGAGGTATATTTGCTAGCAATTGGATGGAATGTTCTCTATAAACCTATTGTGTCCAATTGATCTGAAGTGCAGCTTAACTCTGCTGTATTTTTGTTGGTTTTTTAGCTATCGCGGAAAGTGGAGTATGATTATCCCCTACAGTTATTGGATTAGGGTATTTTAAATTTTGATATTTGCTTCTAACCTCATTTAGAGCCTTCCTTTGTGATTAAGTGATTTGTTCTAGTAGAATTTTGTAATTTTTTTCTTATTACTTTTTGACATACCTATTATGCATTTTGCATTTTTGGCTACCATGAGGCTCACAAAAATTAATTTTAATTATAATAAGCTATTTTGAAAAGATAGAAACTTGACATTGATCATAAGGATATTAAAAGTAAGCAAGAAAGATAAAGATGTAATTTAAAAACTATAGTTGCCCTCCATTTCTCCCCACATTTTGAATTTTTGATGACTCATTTTCTTTATACTTTCTGTCTCTTTACATATTAATATTGTGATTATTTTAATTGTTTTATTTCTCAGTCTTCATACAAAAGATACAATGGTTGGCAAATGATGTTTACAATAGTACAGCATTCTGAATTTATCTGAAGGTTTACTCCTTCTAGTCAGTTTTCCACTTTCTAATATTTTCTCATTACTCAATAGGATTTATTTTATTTTAGCTTGAAAAACTGTCCCTAGTATTTCTTGAAGGACATGTTTTTTTTTTTTTTTTTTTTTTTTGACAGGCAGAGTGGACAGTGAGAGAGAGAGACAGAGAGAAAGGTCTTCCTTTGCCGTTGGTTCACCCTCCAATGGCCGCCATGGCTGGCGCACTGCGGCCGGCACACCGCGCTGATCCGAAGGCAGGAGCCAGGTACTTTTCCTGGTCTCCCATGGGGTGCAGGGCCCAAGCACTTGGGCCATCCTCCACTGCATTCCCTGGCCACAGCAGAGAGCTGGCCTGGAAGAGGGGTAACCGGGACAGAATCCGGCGCCCCGACCGGGACTAGAACCCCGTATGCTGGCGCCACTAGGTGGAGGATTAGCCTAGTGAGCTGCGGCGCCGGCTGAAGGACATGTCTTTTGATGATACATTCTCTCAGTTTTTGTATTTCTGGGAATGCCTGCATCTTCTTTTTTAAAGGATAGCTTTACTAGGATGGGCACTGTACCACAGATAGTTAAGCCACCACTTGGTATGGGGTAGGGCAGATCCTCTGCACCTCATGACTGTAGGAACCTTGTGTGCTTAGATAGTGGGAATTCTGTGACTGCATGAGAGGTTACAGGTGTAGCTAGGACTTCCACATTCCATATCAGAGTACCTAGGATTGAATCTTGGCTTTGCTTCTGAGTCAACATTCTTGTTAACATGTCTGGGAGGCAGTAGATAACCAAGTACTTGGGTTTCTGCCACCCATGTATGAGACCAAGATGGACATCCTGTCTCTTGGTTTTGGTCCATCCCAGCCCAAGCGTTAAAGATACTTGAGAAGTGATCCAGCAGATGGAAGATATCTTTCTCTTTATCTCACTTTATACCTTGTATTTCAAATAAATAAGTAAATAAATTATAAAATTTAAAAACAAGCAAAAGAAGGATAAATTTTCTTAATAATCTCCATAAGCAGTTTTTTTTTCCTTTGTTATTTTGAAAATCTAAAACAGCTACTTTGAATTCTCCATCTGAAAGTTTGCAGATATTGTTTGCTATATGGTCAGTTTTTATTACCTTATGTTGTTCCTTTCATTAAGTCATGATTTGCTGAATATTTTTGATAGTATATGGCATACAACGTCATGTGCACATTAAAGGATTAAGTATTCATTCTAGTCTTTGTAATCTGGCCTTGTGCCTGTCTTTTCAAAAATTCTCCTCTGCTTAATTTCTCCCAGCCCATGGACACTTCCATGATTTCAGCACTAGATGGTGCCCTAAGGCTGTTTCCCATGAGTCTGCTCTATTTTGTTCAGAATGAATTAGGATAGTTTCTCAAAGGGTGGCCTATGCTTAAGAATCTTATCTGGGGCTATAGTAGACCCAAACACCTTATCCATAATAAACAGGCTATTGTCAGGAACTGCAAGAATCTGCTTGGTTCTGGGCTTCATTTTGGACAGACCATTCCCAAGCTCCTATGCGGCTACTTGGCACCTACTTCCCTTTTATTCCCACAAGTAGATAATTATTCTGTGTGGTTGAGCTTGAGAAAGAAATGAGATAAGTAGGCCCATGGCTAACAATTCCACAATGCTAGCTCATATTCAGAATGCTGTCCACTGCTGAGATCAACTTTGGCAAAACACTGCTACAACCAGCTACATTATGATCGCCAAGATTTAAGTCCAATTTAGCTGCACCAGACACAGAGGTGCACCCATAGGCTCCTTCCCTAGAATAGGCACTTTCCTTAGGATAGAGACCATCAGAATCTTAACAGTGTTAGGTTATTCCCGACTGGAACTGAGTTCCAAGACACAGTCCTGTGCAGTCTTTCATGTTTTGCATTATCTGCCCAAGTTTTGAGGAGAGGTGTTTGAGGCTGTCCCTTGGTTGCTCAAGCTGACAATAAGGTGGATCACACTTGACCCTACTAGCCACAAGAGCTCCACAGTCTTGTGGGCCCATACAAGATTCACACACTATTAGTGATGATGTTGACTAAATCACGAGTCCTTCTCAACAGAGCACGGGACTTCACCTGATGATGGCGAAGGTCTAGACTCTGGCCTGGGAATGGCTTTGGAACTCTATCTGGTGCTAGCTCTCATTGTAGAGTACCTGGCACCGAGCTCTAAGGCAAAGTCCTGTGTTTAGTTTCCTGCTCTATTGCCTTGCGAACAGAGCTTTGCTCACTGATATCTACCTGACACCAGAAAAGAGGTGTGAAAGCAATCTCTTGGTTACCTACCAAAGGAGCATCTGGAGGTTCAGTCTGCAGTTACTGGCCTGGGGACAAGGGTCACCAGGCAAGTGGGAGGCATCTCTCTCCATCCTATCCTATTCAGAGTTGGAAGAATTGAAACAGTCAGCTCTTTCCTTTTATCCTTCTTCCATGAATATTTTCTAATTATTGTACTAAAACCAGGAGCTATATTCTCTCATCTAGCTTCCTTAGCTTGTGTGCAGGTGGTTTGGTGTAAGGATAGTCATTCAAATTGGTAACCTAGCAAGCTGATGGCAGCTGCAGCATCTTGTTCCCAATGCCATGTGGCTTCTTAAATGTCCTAACAACAAAGTTAATAACTTCCCCATGGTGAGTGATTCAAAAGAGAGCAAAGTGGATGTAGCAATAGCTTTTATGACTACTATCAGCAAGTCGCTTAATTCTCCCAACATTTCTGAGCAGGAAAATTTGGCTCCATTCTTTGAATGTTAAACATTTGAAGAAATATTCTAAAACTATGCCAATGACCCTAAAGTGTTCTACCCTTCACATCCAGGACTAAACAATCACAGAATTCTGTCAACTTTGTTATTTATAATTCTCTTAGGTTTTCCTACTTTCCTTCATCTCCATAGCTTTTATACCAAGACTACCCTAAAGTTCTCACATTGGTCACATATCTTGAAATGAGGTGATGATTACCATGTTTATCAGGTATCTACAGCACTCTCCATCTTATCTGATATTATGTTGATACTAAGTCTCTGTTTAAACCACAGTAACATTCTTCTAGTCTCATATTTTCTAAATTTCTTCAACTACAAATTCTAAGGTACTTTTTCTTTGCTATCTGTCCATTCCATCTTTTTTTCCCTAGAATTCCAGACTGCTATTCAATAGCCTTTGTTCTGGAAAATTTCACAGAGTTTTACAAAAACTAGTTGGCTCTTTTATCTTGAGAGTATATCAAAATCAAAGTTTTGAACAGAATATGATATAAACCACAAATTGCTTTAAGTAATTGTTCAGTAGTTCAGTTACGAAAGATTGAATGTTACAAGTGAAAACTTATTTAATGAAGAGTAGTAGATAGGTATTTCAGCTAAGGTTAATATTACTACACAGTTAAAACATGACTTTGAACCTCTTCTGCTAATGCAGATCCGAACTGAAGTTGAATTCATGAACTAGGATAAATCAATTAGATTTTTTTCTTTTGTGGTACTCACTTCTTCCTGTGGCTCATCTGTATTGTATATATTCGGTTATCATGGGATGCTACTACAACAATCCCTTTTACACAAATAGGTCCTAGTACATTTTTCTTTATTTCAAATAAGACATGTCCCTGACCCAAAAAGTCATGCTATCAAAAGACAAACCTTGGCATAACAGTTTGGCCTTTTTCTAAGCAAATGTGTAATTGTGTCATTTGTTTTACTAAATGTATCTGTCAAAAATGTATGCTGCTTGGAAGTCTATGTTTTTATACCATTAAAAGAATACCTGGCTTTCTCAAGGCCAAACAACTACTTAATAACATTAAAAGGAACAAAACACAAGTCTCCTGGATGTTCATCTGGAGTCTCTATCATTGTATCATGATGTTTTCTATTTAATCATCTTGTACTCTAGACACATAATAGGGACTATTAAGACTATCAGTGTAATTTCAATATATTGTGGAACTGCCAATTAGTTTTCTTTAAAATAAATAAGTCATTAAGAAGCTACAAATTACTGAGCTAATTAGCTGTGTTATGGCCTTTTCGTTCTCTCAGTTACGATAAGCTGATGTCAAAACTTAAAGAAGTAAAGTATTACCGTTGAGGACCTTTGGATACCAATAGTAACCACTAATTGATATCAGCATTGAAATATCAAGCCTGATTAAAAGAGGAACCATGGCATTCAAATTTTCACTCTCCAGTCCTACCATTAAATGATTATTTTCTTACATATAACTTTAATGATTTAGATTCCTCTTTTGGATTTCTCTATCTTAATTTTCTCAATTTCCATTTGTTTCATAATATCTTCTGATAATTCGTTGTCATTCCTCCTAACTTAAACAGAGGGGTGGAATGAGAAAAGGGTTTCACATTTTCTGCTGTTACACATACAATCAAAATATTACTTACTACTCATTGGCTTAGAGACCATATTCTGAAGCTTGACCTCTCCTTCATTATATTTTGTTAATTCACTTGAAAAATATTATATAGCCAGTTTCTATGAATACCCAAGCATGCTTCTGAGATATTAAAGCAAATGAGACAAATAGTATCATATCCCTTACATAAGAAAACCTACAAAGTAGGAGGCATATATTGTTTGATACCACAAAAATACCAACTGCGGGTCTATCAAGTGCTATCAATGAGAGACACAACTGAGGAATATTTTAGTATGATTTTGCAGAATCAGAGATAATAGTTAAGGCTTCCTGAGGTAATGATGCTTAAAGCTACATAATAAGAATAAGTGAGAGTGAGCTAAATGAACAAAGGGCAAATGAGCACTACAGACAAGGGCAAAGTTAGTGAAAGTTTGAGTCAGCCTAGCAAGGAGAATGTTAATGGTTGATTCATGGATACAATCAGATACCAAGTCAACAGGATGGCTATTGCATTAAAATAAAAAGAGTAGTCAATAGTTATCAAAGATTTTTAACTTAAGAATTGAGAAATTGGAATTAACTATCGTTAATAACTTTGAAAAGAATGGAGAAAGGGTAGGTTTTTGGGGAAATATCACGCGTTTGACTTAGGCATATTAAGTCTCAGATATTCAAGTGGAGATATCAAGTAGATAATTGGAGCTATTAGTTTGTAGTGAGGGAAGCATTTATGACTGGAGTCTAAAATTAAAATGCTCCATATACCTTACTATATTTGGAGTCATGACACTAGATAAGAAGGAAAATAAGTTCAATAATTAAGAAAAATATATCTCACAGTTTAAAGGGCAAGGTGCGAAAGAAGAACCAGCCATGAAGACTCCAAAGTAAATATGCAGTAAAAGAAAAAGTGAGGGAAAAATGGTTACAAATGGCTAAATTACTTAAGTGTTACAAAAAAGGTGAGAGAGATCAACTGCTTTTAATTCTCTTCATATTAGATGAGTAATATGAATTAACTATTAGATGTGACAGTGTTGAGGATATTAAGGCATTGATAAAAGAACTGTGTTAATGTAATGGTAAAGGAGGCTAGTGTCAGTTCAAGGGTAAATATAAGAAAATAAGCTGGAGATAATGAGTATTGGTAATTATTCCACAGAGCGTTGCATTTAAGACATATGGAAAAGAGACAGTGTTGTGATGCAGTGGGTTAAATCACCACTTGGAATGTCAAAATACCATTTAAGAGTGACAGTTCAAGTCCTGACTACTCTGCTTTTTATCTATTTTCCTGCTAAAGTGCCTGGGAAGGCAATAGATGATGGTCCAAGTGCTTGGGCCTCTGCTTAGGCCTGGCCTAGCCTTTGCTATTGCAGCCACTTACAGAGTAAACCAAGATGCAAGATCTCCTTGTTTCTCTCTCAATTTCTCTCCTACCCAAGCTTCCAAATAATTCAATAAATAAATAAATAAATAAATATTTTCTTTTAAAAGATAGAGAAATAGACAGATGGCTACAACTGGGGTTCCAAGAAATTTTGTTCTGTTTTGATAAGAGAATATTACTGTTGTTTCTACACAGATAGGAAAGATCCTCTTTTTGATGGAAAAGACAGACCTAGATGGTGTCCTTGACCAAGTAAGAGCAAATGGGTTCTAGCACACGTTTGGGAAGTGTGGTCAATGCTAGTAACTAAGACAGTCATTACTAACAATGGGTTGAAGATAAGATTACTCAGCTTCTAATGCTGATGCAAAGGCAAATGTGACATTGGGACATTAAAACCTCTTTGACTTCTTCACTTCTCTCAAAGAATGGCAATGAGGAATAAGATGTTAGAGAATTGAGAAGAAAGGTGAGTGTGAAACTGTGACCCAGAGAATTGGGAGAATAAATGGAATCAGTAAAGCATTAAGAACTCATTTGGAAAAATAGAAAACAAGTAGACAGTTTATTAGAATATTCATTGCATAAATAACCAAAATCTCAACTTTCTAAATTATTGGCCTGTGAAGCTCAATGAGTTGCATCTATTAATCATAAGAGTTATTTAATTATCAGGAAATAGCCCTTTGGGGTGGGCATTTGGCTCAGCAATTAAGTAACTACTTAAGATGCCCACATCCTATATTAGAGTCCCTGGTGGAAGTCCCAGCTTATCCCCTTCTATTCTGCCTTCCTGCTAATGTGTATACTTGAAGGCAATAAATGATGGCTCAACTACTTGAATCTCTTCCACTCATGTGGGAGACTGGCATTGAGATCTAAGCTCCTGATCTTGGCCTGCTCCTTCCCTGGCTGTTGAGGGCATATATAACTTTCAAATACAATAAAGTTAAATATTTTTAAAAGAACAAAGTTATTTAAAAACTAATCTTCTATAATTTGAATTCTATATTAAAATCTGTGAAATTACTTTGATGTCAATTGCCTTTATAATTTTCCTCCTTATGTTTATTTCTTGACAGATTTACTATGAAACATTGAGACTTTTTTCCATACTGCTTGGAATTTATAGTACTTGTTTATTCTGCAACTAGGTGTCCTTAGTTTTGAAGTGTCACTAGCAATGAACTCTTGTTTTTGTCTCATTCTATCTTCATATTCTGATTTTCAGTTTCATAGATATTATACCTTCGCACTGTAAGTTTTTTATTATTCATTCTCTGCTTTTCATTTTGTTGATTTTCAATGTTGTCTTCTACAATTTTTCTTATTTATTTCCAATGGCTAATTCTCTTTAAGTATATCTGCTGTTAATATAGCAAGTTTTTAGTTTTTTATTTTTATTTTATATATTTTTACTTTTATTTAATAAATATAAATTTCCAAAGTACAGTTTATGGATTACAATGGCTTCCCCCCTCCATAACTTCCCTCCCACCTGCAACCCTCCCATCTCCCGCTCCCTCTCCCATCCCATTCACATCAAGATTCATTTTCAAAAATCTTTATATACAGAAGATCAATTTAGTATATATTAAGTAAAGATATCAACAGATTGCACCCACACAGAAACATAAAGTGTAAATTACTGTTTGAGTACTAGTTATTGCATTAATTCACATAGTACAACACATAAGGACAGAGATCCTACATGGGGTGTAAGTGCACAGGGACTCCTGTTGTTGATTAACTTAACAAATTGACACTCTTGTTTATGGCGTCAGTAATCACCCTAGGCTCTTGTCATGAGTTACCAAGACTATGGAAGCCTTCGAGTTCGCCGACTCTGATCTTATTTAGACAAGGTCATAGTCAAAGTGGAAGTTCTCTCCTCCCTTCAGAGAAAGGTACCTCCTTCTTTGATGGCCCCGTTCTTTCCACTGTGATCTCACTCACAGAGATCTTTCATTTAGGTCTTCCTTTTTTTTTTTTTTTTCCCCAGAGTGTCTTGGCTTTCCATGCCTGAAATACTCTCATGGACTTTTTAGCCAGATCTGAATCCCTTAAGGGCTAATTCTGAGGCCAGAATGCTGTTTAGGAATCTGCCATTCTATGAGTCTGCTGTGTATCCTGCTTCCCAAGTTGGATTGTTCTCTCATTTTTAATTCTATCAGTTAGTAGCAGCAGACACTAGTCTTGGTTATGTGATCCCTTTGACTCTTCATCCTATCATTATGATCAGTTATGAACTGAAACTGAACACTTTGACTAGTGAGATGGCATTGGTACATGCCACCTTGATGGGATTGTATTGGAATCCCCTTGCTCGTTTCTAACTCTACCGTTTGGGGCAAGTCCGATTGAGCATGTGCCAAAATGTACATCTCCTCCCCTCATATTCCCACTCTTATATTTAACAGGGATCACTTTTCAGTTAAATTTAAACACCTAAGAATAATTGTGCTATCCCTTTTAGTATATTTTTGTTCTACTTAATACTATTTTTGTAATTTCTAAATGATTATTGATTATAAGTAGTTTTCCTTGGTGAGATCCTCCGTCTTATATTTTCATCTCTTAAATCTTAAATCTCACATGAAGCATGGTTATTTAAAGTCCGTGTGACAAATTCATCATCTGAATCTGGTTTAATTGTTTCTATCAACATTAGTCTTCATTCAAAATCTTATAATTATTTCAATATTTTTCTGTACAACTTAATTTTGTTACCTTCCGGATTAGTATTTAAAAATTAGTTATAACTTGAGACTTGGAGTCATATTTTTTTTTATCCAGATTTTTTTTAATCTGGAGGTACATGTTGCTAGCAATCTGAGATGATTTTATTCGAAGTTTAGAAACTGAGATTATTCCAAGCAATGCTTACTTTCCTAAAAAAGTACATTCTAGCTCGAAAGTTGTTAATTCTTTCAGATCTTGAATTCATATGAATTCACTATTTGGTGACTCCTAGAATGCAATTTTTTGTCTCCATAAATGCTCAAATTTTTCAAAACTCATGCTCAAGTTGTCACCTTTTCAGCTGCTACTCATAAACTTTACTGCCATCCCTGAAAAAAATGCAGCTCCAAATACTGGGTTCACTTCTGTGAGTTCCTTTGTTCTTATGTCTTGGCTGTAATTTTTCTGGTTTGTTTTGTTCTGTTGTTTACTTGTTTCTTTTTGCTTGTTTTTCTTTTTTCTTTTTTAACTCTTTAATGCATGAGGTTTCTAGTTTTAATTCCCCCAATCATTTTTCATTGGAAGGTTTTATTTTTTATAAAGCTCTAATTTTTTTGATATCTTAGTGGTCTGGAAAATTTAAAAACTTCTCTGTGTACTTTACTTTCCTCATTTGTAAGCCAGAAATAATAGCTAACTAATATGGCTGTTATGAGAATTAAATGTTAGCATGTATAATAATCCTCTACCTAAGAGGTCTAGAAACAGCTATCATTCTTATTGTTAGGTAAAATAAAATTCTCCTGACCTCATTACATCACAGGTAGAAATGAGATCACTTTAAAATAGTAATCATATTTCATTGGCATATTGCCCACAGTGGCAAGAATCAGCATCCCAAGTGCATCAATTTTTAGTTATTTTTGAGTCTCCATAGGTGTTCTAGAATTGTCGCATTTGTATGCTTCTACTTTGGCCTCTTCATTAATAATTAATGTCAAAGAGTCAACTTGGGAACTGCTTCACTGCTAGTGTCTTCACCGAAATGATTCTTTTTCCAAGGCATAATGTTTTAGCTTGAAATACTCAAAAATGTCATATATTGCTAAATAGTCCAGTTTCTCTTTAGTTTTCCCTACACTGAAGCATAAAGAAAATGATAGAATGCTCATCTCTTCAATTCTGTGTCTTGTTTTTCAACTGAGGGCTAGAAATACTAATTGCTTATGTTATCATGGCTCAGAAAGTCGCAAATAATCATAACCATATTTTTTCACAAGGAATTATAACTCTCTAGGACTAATTCACCTACTTCAACACACCCAAACTGCTTCAAGAGTCTAGACACTGATTGGCTCCTCATGGATCACCTTTCTTTCTGTGCTATGCAGCTCAAACAAAAAGAGGCAAGGAGGCCTACGGTCATGAGTCAAGACCTATCTCAAACTTACATTATGTCCCCCAGCTGCAACTTTCATATTTTCTCCATTTTTTTAAGATTTATCTATTTGTTTGAAAGTCAGAGTTACACAGAGAAAGAAGGGGAGGGAGGGAGGGAGGGAGAGAGAAAGAGAGAGAGAGAGAGATCTTCCATCCACTAGTTCATTCCCCAATTGGCCACAATGGCCAGAGCTGCGCTGATCTGAAGCCAGGAGTCAGGAGCTTCTTCCAGGTCTCCCACGTGAGCACAGGGGCCCAAAGACTTCAGCCATCTTCTATTGCTTTTCCAGGCCATAGCAGAGAGCTTCATTGGAAATGGAGCATCCGGGACTTGAACCGGTGCCCATGTGGGATGCTGGCACTGCAGGCTACAGTCTCACCCCCTATGCCACTAATGCCGGCCCCCATATTTTCTCTTATAGTTTTAAGCTACCTTTAGCTGAGAAGGCTCTTATAATTTTAAGGTACGTTTATTGATATGGCAGGCATTTGGCATCATGGATAATATATCCCTTGGGATAACCTCATCTTATATTGAAGTGTCTGGTTCATGTCCAAGCTCTGCTTCTGATCCAGAACTCTGTGAAGCAGAAGATGGTGGCTCAACATGGGAGACCTGGATTCAGTAGAGAGCTCCTGGCTCCAGCCTGGCCTAATCCAAGCTGCTGCAAGCATTTGGGAGGTGAATTAGTGTATGGAAATTTCTGTCTTTGTCTGTGTCTCTCTCTCTGCTTTTCAAAATAAATAGTTTTAAACAATTATTGAAATTATGTTGCCATTTTAAATCATTATATTCAATATTTGTTTCTTTCCTCCCAAAATGAATATATATCACCCCTTATCATACTGAATAATTTTTATTAAATCTGATATTCAGTTTCAAATCTTAAGTGAATAGTTCTCTGCCAATATTCAAGAAATTAAAACATCTGAACTCATGTACCATATCTTTGTGTAAATCAGAATATATAAAACACTTAAGTGAAAGCAATGCATTAGTGGGAATACGTATGAACCTACACAGTTTCAAGAAAAAATAATAGTAAGTGCAATATGTCCAACAGCACAGAAAAGAAGAGTCAAGTGTAGGAAGCAAGATATTTAACCTGGAGATTAGTAAATAAAATCTGTTCTAAGAAGTCAAAGTTGCTTCTTTCAAAAACACTGATTATGGATAATTTATTGACAATGTTGGTAATTTGCTGTAAATATGTCAACTTTGATGAAACTAAGAAATTTAGATCAAAAAAATGATAAGAAAATTTATTTTCCAAAATTGATCCAAGTTACTCTTGAATTTCTTCCAATGTCTCTTTCTAGCCTGAATTTTAACAAGTAAACACACACACACACACACACACACGTTGGCACTTTAAAGATTGTAGTGAGTGAACAGATTGGTTGCATAGCACCTTAGACAATGTATTTATTACTGAGCTCTGTTAAGTGACTACAGTTCTCCAGGGACAATATTCTAATATCTACATGGTGAAAGGCTCAGATATTACTATAACAGAAAGAAATATTTTTAAAAAATTTACAAGAGCAAGAGATGTATTTGACAGGAAGTCTTCATATATGCCAAGTCTCCACTGATTTTCCAAGCAAGGAAAGTCTATGCAACATTGATTATTCACTAATGATCTGAAGCAATTTGGCTGACAATAATTTCTTCAGAGCCAAAATTGTGAGTCTTTCCAAATAAACTCAGTTGCCTATAAGGAATTGATGGCTCACTCTATGTTACTGAAAGAAATGTAACTAGCATCTTGGTCCGTTCAGCCAACAGAGAGTGGGTGGCTTCTAAACAACAGAATTTCATTTCTCAGAATTCTGGAGGCTGGAAAGTCCACAATCAAGGCACAGGCAAAGTAGGTCTCAGAGAAGTGTCCAATTCCTGGCTCATTGGCTGTTCCTACATGGTGGAAGAGGAAAGGCAGATTATAAAAGGAATCCCTTTATAATGTCATTAATTCCCTTCATAAGATCTTCATCACAATCTAATCACTGTCCAAGGATCTCACCTCCTAACATCATTATCTTTGAATTTAAAATTTCAGCATATGAATTTGGGGAAGGGAGAATACAAACATTCAGACTGTGACAACTGGAGAAGAAAATCGGAGTATCTCTGCTCAGAAATTTCTCATATTTTACAGTCACATTTCCATAGTTTTGGTTTTGAATTATTATTGCAACACATGAAAACCTTGCTCACAGTGTAGGAGGAAAGACCAAGTAAGCCAACCAATAATTCTGTTCATTGCAATTCCATTTTCCAGCTCTGCTCACTTCCCAAGCAGACCATAGTAACAATCTACTGAACTGTGAACACCTCAAAGATCCGAATTCATGTGTTCAATACTCTACTCTTAAGTTTCTTAAGACCTATTGAAGAATATAAGAACTCAGGGTCAGCGCTGTGGCATAGTGGGTAAAGCTGCCTCCTGCAGTGCCAGCATCCCCTGTGGGCACCGGTTTAAGTCCTGGCTGCTCCACTTCCGATCCAGCTCTCTGCCTTGGCCTGGAAAAGCAGTGGAAGACGGTCCAAGAGCTTGGACCCCCTACACTCACATGGAAGACTTGGAGGAGGTTCCTATCTCCTGGCTTCGGATTGGCCCAGCTCCGGCGATTGCTGCCATCTGGGGAGTGAACAGTGGATGAAAGACCTCTCTCTTTCTATCTGTCTCTCTTTGCCTCTCATCTCTCTATGTAACTCTTTCAAATAAATAAATAAATGTTTAAAAAAATAGACTATAAGAACTAAAAATTCATGGCTCTGATAGTTACCAGGTGTTTGAGTACATTATGGTGCAAGAAAGAGTATTTTTATATAACAAAGATACATATAAGTTTATTTTTAAGGAGCTTTCTTTCCACTTATGAAAGTTTTATAAGAATTTCTGTATTATTTTAAAAATAACTTAATATGGGAGCCAATGCTGTGGCATAGCAGGTGAAGCAGCTTCCTTCAGTGC
This sequence comes from Oryctolagus cuniculus, assembly GCF_051225735.1. NCBI lineage: Eukaryota > Metazoa > Chordata > Mammalia > Lagomorpha > Leporidae > Oryctolagus > Oryctolagus cuniculus. Next base: position 57,450,783 of record NC_142868.1, on the reverse strand, counting down.
TGGCATCCTGTATGGGCCCTGGCTCAAATCCCAGCTGCTCCACTTCTGATACAGCTCTCTGCAATGGCTTGGGAAAGCAGTAGAAAATGACCCAAGTCCTTGGGCCCCTGCATACGTGTAGGGGAACCAAAAGAAGCTCCTGGTTACTGGCTTTGGATCTGTGCAGCTCTGGCCTTTGTGGCCATCTGGGGAGTGAACCAGTGGATGAATCTCTCTCTCTCTCTCTCTCTCTCTCTCTCTAACCCTCTCTATAACTCTACCTTTCAAATAAATAAATCTTTTAAAAAAAGAATTGATATGTTTTATATGTGCTGCATCCCAGTCCAATGTGTATTCATGCGCATTTCTTAAATCATCAATCAAATTAAATGACAAATTTTATTAAGTTTAAATACATAGTAAAAGAACTATAATATCTAATTAACCTTACATTTATGATGGATGTATTTTAAATTCTCACCGGTGGTATGGCTTAAGATATGTTTTGAACACCAGCATATCATGTCAGAGTACTGGTTGGAGTTTAGGCTGCTCTGCTTTCCATCCAGTTCCCTGATAATGCTCCTCGGAAAGCAACAGAAGATGGCCCAAGTACCTGGAACCCTGCTGCCTGCATGGGAGATATGGATGAAGTTCCAGGTTCCTGCTTGGCTTGGCCTAACCCTGGCCTTTTTGGTGCTTTAGGGTGTGAACCATCCAATGACATATTCTCTCTCTGGCTATAACACTCTCTGTGTCACTTTCACTTTCAAATAAATACATCTTTAAAAAAATAAGGTGATATTTGAGTGTAAATATATAATTTTTAGAGAATCTGATAGATTTTAATAGCTTTCCTGATCTGAAATGAAATGGTTTACACTTCTAAGGATATTGACCTGAGTTCTTTTGTCCATCCTAGTCTATCACTGTGAAAAGAGGTATGTTTCTCTTCCTTCATTAGCTACTAATTGCATAAGTAATTAGTTGAAGATTTGTGTTTTAACAGAAATAATCTCAACAACATGTTGGTAATTAAATAAACAGAGCAAGTATATAGATATAGCAAGTATATAGATATAGATATGTCATTTTTAATTTATGTATGTATAATTTCTTTTTCCTTGAAACTATTCTAGGCATGATACAGATTCCTTAAAAGACTTTAAAAATAAATTTTAAATTGGTAAATGAGCTTCTACTCATACAGCTCTTAATTCTTTATAAAGTGGCTGTTTTATATTTTCCTGTCCTGTGAAACAGAGTCATGGTTTTTGCACAATATATTCGAAGGCAGATAATTTTGTAGATAAGGGCATATTTCAAATGGATTTTTGACAAGACTGATATCAGATCAAATTTCAAGAAATCACAATTATCACATTAACCCATTTACTGTATTGTAGTGTATGAAGAGCAATTAAATATTATTGAATATCAATAACAGTAAGTTATCAACCTTGGAAGTGATCAAGAATATGTTTGTCATATTGAAACAATAAATACCTTGCTTTCATTTATTAAGCAAAAGAATATTTTGGAAGTTGAGAATTAGTGGTGCTTTGTGATAGGGTTTGAAAGATTTAACTGGGAATTTTGGACCATACAAATGAATGCATATATTTCTATGTGTGTGTGCTTTGTGGCAGAGACTCACTAATTATGTGCAGAGGGATTGGTGATCTTGCTTCTATTCATCTATTTGGCATACACAGAATACTGCCTGTGGAATAAAACATTCAAATGCTACTCTGTTTCTTTATGATGCCAAAAAATCAAGTACAGAAATAGCCATTGATAGAAGCATATCACATTAATCACACAAAACCTTTTCATATTTTGAATGATTAGCCTTATTATTTTTAGCAGATGTTCAGAATTCCCAAGGTTCTGAAGCAAAACAATCACATACCACAGAAAATACAAGTGTCATATGCCATTAACATGACTATACCCATGACTTCCTCAATTTCAAATAATAACTATAGAAAAGTATATACAGATGACAATTCCATAGTCAAAACAAGAAAATTTTCAATACCTTACTCCTCATATTGATTCAAATTTTGAACTCTTATAACCCATTGCAGTGGATATATCATTGCCTACTGTGAAATGAAAACATATGATTTTTAATTTTATTCCATTTTAAGATTGTTATTAAATTGTAGTATTAGAAAAAGTTCTTTTAGAATTGGGACAATAAGATGTAATAGAAAAAGATGCAAATTATCTGGAAGATAAAGACTATATTAATGCAAAAGATAAGAATGGGAATAAGAGAGGGAAGAAGAAGAAAGGTGAGAGTGCAGGTGGGATGGTATGGTAAGAAGAATCACTGTTTCTAAAGTTATGTTTATGAAATGCATGAAGTTTGTATACCTTAAATAAAAACTTTCTGAAAAAAAAACCACAAAACTTAAAACTTCCAAAAAAAATGTCATTTATCTACCTAAAGAAAGAGAATTATTTTTAATTTGTCAAAATTGTAGTGGAAAATGAAAATTAAAATTCCATTTGCTTCTTAATCATTCTCTCTATTGTATTATATACTACCTGATGTATCTGAAAAAAATTAGTCAGATTTCAAGAGCTCTATTAGCAACGTAGCAATGTTGATAAGATAGGTTCTTTTTCCTGTGTCTCCCTCCCCTCTACCAATAGATATATACATAGATATAAATACATACATACATAGATGTGAACATTGTTTTATCATTGTTGCAAGAATAACAAACATAGGATATTTACTGATATTCAGCAATTATAATGTTTGAATATTCATTATGGGGAAACCCAAAAGGCAAACTATATCCTTTGTTCATTTTCTATTTTTGTGAAAACTTCTTATTTCTTTATTTGAGGGGCAGAGTGGGATGGTTAGAGACCAAGAGCGAGAGAAAGAGCAAGAGCGAGAGAGAGAGAGAGAGATTATATACCCTTTGACCAACACCCCAAATACTCACAGCAGCCAGGGATAGGCCAGGCTGAACCCAGGAGCCAGGAATTCCAGCTGGGTTTCCCACGTAGGTGCCATCATCCGCAGCCTTCCAGCTGCATTAGTGGGAAACTGGGTCTTCAGAAGCACCAAGTAGCCAGGACTCAAACCAGGCACTCCAATATGGCATATGGACATTACAAGCAGTAGCTTACCCCACTGCACCTCAGTGTCCAACCCCTCTTTCTTTAAAAGCAAATCTTGACACCGTTATGAAATAGGACACCTTTCCAAATGGCCTACAGAATCATATTATGAGACATAATTGATAACATGTGAGTAAATAAAAATATCCAGTGATGTGTGGAGGAGGTCCAGAGTAGAGTTGTGAAGGTGAAGGTTCTGTGAAGCAGAAATATAATGAAACAACTATGAAAGGAAGTTCAGGAAGACATTTGGTGGGGGAAGTTCCAGCAAAAATAAAATAATGAAATAAGGGCTTCCATAAATTCTCTGTTCCTTAAAAGTAGTTGAAAAAAAACCGCAAACATTGAGAAAATTTTCAGGTTTTCAGAACTCTAGCAATTAATCAAAGCCTTGCAGTAACCCATAGAATAGTTCAATCAAGAGAAATACTTGACTTTTGGTAAGATCAGTAGGATTCTGTAGGATCCCTGGCATTGTAGTTGGTGTATTCCTATCCACTTTCCCCAGCCCCCTGTTTACATTGTAAGCCAGTAGCCTAATCCCATATGAGAAAACCAGAAGTGTGGCAGACAACAAATGCTGAAGAATTGAATGAGAACTCCTGTACCGTCTCAGATCTGTTATTATTTTTGAACTTCGTAGAGGTTCTCCAGATGACCTCACTAGTGAGACTCTTTATTTGCCTTAACATGGAACTCACCCACTGCAGAACATTTTTCCTTGATAAATGTATCAAAAAACATTTAGAGACAGTTTTTTTCTTTTACTTTACAGGTACTTGAGGCAGTGGGTGACAAGTGAAGGAAAACAATAGACTAACCAGAAGTCTTAAGAGGAAAGGCATATATAAAGGGAATCATACAGCTGTGGGGCATTTGAAAAGTTGCACGTATTCCTGTAAACCTGGAAGGGCACACCTATGGACAGGGATGTGATCATGCCCAGTATTATGGGATGAATTGTGTCCTCTAAAAATCTTATCTCCACTACTTTTTATGCAATATGGTCATTTAAGATGTAATTGGGATAAATCAAAGTCATATGGGTGGACATCAAACAACTAGTGTCTTTAGAAGGAGCTTTAAAACAGATAAAGAGGAAAGATGACATGAATAAACAAACAGAATATGGTCAGCTATAAACAAAGAAAGGAAGTCATAAGAAGAAACTGACTCTACTGACAATTTGATCTTGATCTTGGAATTCTAGCCTCCAGAAACATGAGAAAATTAATTGCTCATTAGTTTAAGCCATCCAGTCAGTGATATATAGCTATGGTGGCCCTAGCAGGCTAATGCATTCAGGATTATGTTCATGTTCAGAAAATATTTATGAACACATGTACCCCTCAATTCTTGCTGGCCTTTAGGTACTCTTCAACTGGAACTAAAGGGTAAATGAGAATTGTCACCTGCCTAACTCCATTTTGAAGGCAAATGCTCATGAACACAGAGCACCCAGCAATACTAGGGAGCCTGCTGGTCCTGGAAATGTATTAGCTCCTTTCCAAGCTAACCAAGTCAACAGTCCTATTGTCTCACATAATAATGAATGTGGACTTTACAATGTTAATTCATAAAAGTCTATCAAAAAGCAGGAACAACAAGATTGGGGGGGAGGAGGAATATTAATTTTCAGAGCTGGCACATTGTATTATTTAAAATACAATAACAATTTATGAAACTTTCAAAGAAACCAAAAATATTTCCCATGCATAGAAAAACAGCATCCAATAGAAACTTACCTGAGGAAGCAAAGATGTTAAAATTATAAGACAAAGATTTTAAATCAGGTATTTGAAATACACACAAGGAATTAAAAGAAACTATGTCCAAATGATGAAAAAGAAATTGTGACAACATTTCAACAAGGAAAAAATATCAACAAAGAGAAATTATAAAAATGAACCAAAGACTAATTATGGCAATGGAAAGTAGAATACACTAAAATGAAAGTTCACTAGGAGGCTGTTATTAGTTTGCTCATAGATTCTGTAACAAATTATCACAAACACAGGTATTTATTCTCACAGTTCTGGGGACTGGAAGCCTGAAATCCATTCATTACTAGGTCAAAAACAAGTGCAAGTTGGTCCTTGCTCTCTGCAGAGCTCTAGATGTGAATCTCTTCCTTGCCTCTTCCAGATTTTTGATGACTGCTGGCATTCATTGGCTGTGACACCTCACTCCAAGTTCTGCTTTTATTGTGGCATTGACCTCCCTCTTTGGTCTACTGTCAAATATACCTCTACCTGTCTTTATAAGGATACAGTTTGTTGACTGTAGCACTGGTGGGGCTGACCTGGATAATTAAGAGACATCTCCCTCATCCAGCACAAACGGTGATGGATTTTTGATTAGTATACACAGACATCTGTTGTTTATGGGGTGGAGTTGAGAATGTTATTGATTCAAAGCCAGGAAGATTTCTGTATGCGTTGATAGGAGAATGCAGACATTTATTTTCTGATAATTAAAAGGAGGGATTATGCAAAAGAAATATAGGAGATGGTTTAGAGGCAGCATTATGTAGCTATGAAATCTCAAACAAAGCATTATCAGCTAATGCTGCTTAACAGGACAGGAAGATGTCACCTGAAACCAAATGGCAGAGGGAAAGTTCTAGAGTTATGGAAAAGGTAGTAAGTTTTTTTTCTTTATTATTATCATGATTTATTTGCATTTGAAAAAAAGCTTTTAAGTGATCACAACAACTGGAATTTGGTTGAGCAGTGCTATCCAAAGGTAAAGGGATATAAAATCATATGGAAGCAAAGTAAAAGGTTTATGTTTTCAGGAAAACAGGAGACAGAATGAGATTCACTGAGTAGATAAGTGACTTACAGTACCTACATCTAGACAGAACCACTAGAATACAAAATATCTAACATTATTTGTCATATGGTGTTTTGGGAAATATCATTATATCATTCTAACATATCACTGAGACTGGATTTTTAAATTGTACCTATGAATCACTGCAGATACCTGTGTGGTAGATGATTTAGTGTTGATGATTCTTTGGTACATTTTTACCAATCACTACAATTCTGGCAAGAGAAATATAAGGGATTTAATTATTTGATTATGCTGTGATGAGGCAGTGACCAAAGTGATTCACGGCTTAGCAATGCTCAGAGTTGAGCCGTAGAGCTGTTAGGATGTGATGATGATGATAACTGGAAAGTAATGTCAGCTGGATCAATTTGAGAGATGATACATGCTCAGAAAGTCAACTTCCCTTTATTGAGCAAAGATCTGCAGACAGAATCATTTGGTCTTAGCAAGTAGGCCCAGATCTTCTACTGATGATCCTGGACAAATGTAGAGCTGGATAGATGCACAGCGTTCACACTATAGGTTTCCAGGAGGAGTAGCTACATAAAACTTAGAATAGAGCAAGGGCATTTTATCTTCTTGGATACAGATTCTAATCACATAATATCAAGATGCACATACCACATACATGCTAATTTTCCAACCTGGATCCACAAATTCCAGATTTGAACAAAACTCACCATAAATTAATGACAACATAGGTTAATGAAAACAGAATGAATTTAATTGGTATGTTATGAACACAAGAACAATTTAATTGAAGAAAATAGCATTACTGTTTAATCTTTCAGAAATAAGTTTTATTACTGCAGAGAAAAGTTCACAAAACCTGAAAGGTGATTTTTTTTCTCATAAAAGCAATAAAAAATCAAGTTTGTATAAATATAGAATTGAAAGTATAACTGTTTGGAAGTAGTTTTTGTTTTCAAGTTTAAAACAAAATAATGCCACCTCTAACAATTGAACTGAATTCTTGTGATAGTTAATAGATATTGATTATAAATCCATAAATATCTGCCTTTTTATGACAATACTCACTATCTGGTACTTAATTTTCTCTTTTTGCTGACAACAGGATTTTTGCTTAACATTTCTACTTTGTATTTGTACAGAACGATTGTCAAAAAGACTCCCTTTTGTAAAACCTATCATTTGTTCTCAATTTGTAGTTTGGTTGCCACAAAGGAAACAAATAGTGCCAGATCTCGAAGCGCTCCAATGTCACCTTCTGACTTTCTGGATAAATTAATGGGGAGGACATCAGGGTATGATGCAAGAATAAGACCTAATTTTAAAGGTAACTATTCTGTTTACTACTTTAGATATAAAGTGTTTAAATATGTTTAAGCAAAATAAATTTTAAGTGTATTCCATCAAAATTAAATATATTCCACCACTAACCTTCCAAAAACTGTTTGGTCACATGTATTGCTTAAAGGAAGAAATGCATTCTCTAGCTTATATATATCATAATTCGTCTTTGTTGGATCAATGTTGCTTTTCACTGTCTAATAGTTATAATTCTTATTGTTGTGACCATTTATTTTAGGAATATATATACACACACACGTATGTAGATTTATCTTTTATGTAATCTCCTGTCTATTCTCACTTACTGGAATGGAAGTTTTAGGGACTGGCAATAAACTGTCTCATTTTTTTAATCCTCCACAGTAAGACTCTTTATTGTGAGAAATCAGTTCAAATATACATACTGGGGAAAAAGTTGGATAATTAAAAGCTGTTGATAGTGTTTAAGATATTATTCCACAAGTCTAAGAAAGAGTGAAATAACCATCTTGAGATTACCACTTTTTAGCCTTTTCTTTATTATAAGCAACACACCCATACACCATATATGAGACCTATTGAGAACCACAAAGATCCTGTAATTTCATTTTATGGCAAAATATTAGAAAATGATTTTCATTCCTAAAATTAATTACTATCACCTGATTATTATTCTATTCAATAAAGAAAATAATTTACAAGTATATATGTATCTCTCATGGGATTCAGTTAAGTTGTTTTCATTCTTAAAGGCGAAAAAGAAGAACAATATTAGGTGCAATTACTTTTTTCCCCTGAATGTGTTCTTATGAGAAAACAAAAAAAGCATTGCTTAGCTGTGATGTAAGAACTAATTAGAGATGAGTAATAAATATCAAGAATGGATAGCAGGAGAAAAGGGTAGGGGTAAAACTTAGTAATTCATGAGTAGAAAATTATGAATTGTCGGTCGGCGCTGTGGGTCACTTGGCTAATCCTCCGCCTGCGGCGCCGACACCCTGGGGTTCTAGTCCCGGTTGCTCCTCTTCCAGTCCAGCTCTCTGGTGTGGCCTGGGAGGACAGTGGAGGATGGCCCAAGTGCTTGGAAGCACCTGGCCCCGGCTTTGGATCGGTGCAGTGCTGGCCATAGCAGCCATTAGGGGAGTGAACCAATGGAAGAAAGACCTTTCTCTCTGTCTCTCTATAACTCTCTCATTGTCTAACTCTACCTGTCCTAAATAAATAAATAAAAGAAATTTATGAATTGTCTTAATTTTAAAATCTGTTTAACATTTTAACTGTGGATTACACTTTTTGATTTGCTTATCAGCTATTCAACCATGAATACTTTTAACTTCACTTGAGGAAAACTGAGTTCAAGCTGTGAGAAAGTAGCACATCTTAGGGTTTGATATACAGAAAAACATGAGAAATTCAATGTTTGGAAGATGTTTTTCTAGTAAAGGAAAACAGTATCCCCTTCATTCAGTTGCATACTAAATTTGAACTGATCTTGAAATAATAGTGGTCAAATGAGTAGACCTCCAAAAACATAATCAGTCACTGGTAGATTCATAGTGGTAACTTTGTATTCAATGATTCAGAACCATGGCTTTCTTTATACTTACAATTGAAGTGGAAAATTCATTCTATTTTTAATATCTGTGAATGTATTTAAAAAGCATATAAATAGCCTCATCTGATGTTATAAAAATGCAGGAAAGTAACTAACCACACAATAATGGACCCAGTGTACTTGCTGCACTTTTCAGTTTAGTTTTATTTTATTATTTAAATAATTTAACAAAGGAAATTTTCAGCCTTTAAAATATAAGTAATCATTATTATTTATGCATTAAAACAGAAAATAACTTCAAGAATTTAGTCTTGCTTACAATAAGTACTGATTCTCTTTTTTAATTAAAAAATACATTTCTAAAGATGAATTGGTAATCCAGTTTAGAGGTGGGTAGATATTTTATTTTCATTAGAATAATACATTCTTAGTCATTAGGATCTGTAAAGGAAGAGAAGGTGTTTTCTCCTTCATGGTTTTCCAAGATAGCTGTAAATAAATATTTGAAAAGATGTGGGTGCCTCTTCATATCCCAGCCACTCCACTTCTGATCAAGCTCCTTGCAAGCATGCCAGGAAAAAAGAAATGTATATTGCATTTGATCTCCAAAACATGTCAGCTAATCCAATGAATTCATCTGAAATAGGAATTATGTATGGTTTTGCTTAACAATTTGTAAAAGAGAATTAATACTATGAGAGTTTTGCTTGTTTCTTTGTTTTTAAGTTAAAGAGAGGAAAGTCTATGTATGTCATAGATACAATTCTAAGAACATAAGGATACTTCCATTTTTCCCCACTTCCTCCTTCCTTTCTCTTTTTTCTCTTAGTTTTTATGATAACACAGTTTTAATTTACTTTATAATCACAGGCTCAATACTACACTAAATATAGTGTTCAAGCAATAAAAAGTAGATAACCATTGTTCTACAGGAAATTAGTAAAAGTCTATAAAATATAATCAAATCATAAGATGTAAATTACATTCTTATACATTCACGTTTGGGTTATTATTGCTGTTGTTAGTTACCACAAATCAGAGAAAACACATGATATTCATCTTTTTTAGTCTGATTTATTTCACTAAGTATAATCATCTCCAATTGCATTCATTTCATTGCTAAAGACAGGATTTCATTCTTTGTTATAGCTGAGGAAGTATTTCATTGTGTATATATACACATTTTCTTTATTCAGTAGTATGAGAGCTTTAAAGCATGACATCAATTATGTAATATTTCACTAGATTAAAATTTTTTTCTGAAAAAAGTAAAGTGAGAAAAACTACTTAAACAATATTTAAAAGGAGAATTAGGAATACAGATTATAATATATATGACCGTATATTAACAATAACAAATAATTTGGGTCTCATTTCCTAATGCTTTAAAGAAAATAATTTATCTAGATAACTGATTCATCAATTACTTATAAAATGCAATAATATTGTAAGAGCCAATATGTTTGATCTCCCTGGAACAAAGAAATTTTGTAAAACACAGATATAAACATCTAATTGCCAAATTCTTTATTTATCAGAGGGCTATGCATGCGATTATGAAATAAATTCAAATTATGCCATTGTACAAATTAGAAGAAAAATAAGAGAATGAGGAGGGAAGGTGGGAATGAGGGGAATAGGAAGGTAGTTTGGTAAGTATTATTCTGCTCTTAAAGCTGTGTATATGAAGTACAGGAAACACTTAGATCAAGTGTCAGCAGTAAAAAAATTTAAAAAAAAAATTTGACAGGCAAAGTTAGACAGAGAGAGAGAGACAGAGAGAAAGGTCTTCCTTTTCCGTTATTTAACACCCCCCACAAATGGCCGCTATGGCTGGCGCGCTGTGCTGATCCGAAGCCAGGAGCCAGGTGCTTCTTCCTGGTCTCCCATGCGGGTGCAGGGCCCAAGCACTTGGGCCATCCTCCACTGCCTTCCCGGGCCACAGCAGAGAGCTGGACTAGAAGAGGGGCAACCAGGACAGAATCAGGCTTCCTGACTGGGACTAGAACCTGGTGTGCCGGTGCCGCAGGCGGAGGATTAACCAAGTGAGCTACAGCACCGGCCAGCAGTAAAAAATTTTTAACAAAATCTCAGTATAGATACATGATAATTAAAATAAATAGGGATGTTCAGTTTTGTTAGTATTCTGTGAAGTATAAATTGAGAGAAGCCATGAGATAATATTTTCACTTTTCAAATTATCAACATTTAAAAATAATAATTTTGGGGGCCGGTGTCATGGTACACTAGGTTAATCTTCTGCCTGTGGCGCCGGCATCCCATATGGGTGCTGGATTCTAGTCCCAGTTGCTCCTCTTCCAGTCCAGCTCTCTGCTGCGGCTTGGGAAAGCAGTGAAGGATGGCCCCTACACCCACATGGGAGACTAGGAAGAAGCACCTGACACTGGTGTAGATAGGCAAGTAGATAGGCATAGCTCCTGAAGTTGCGGCCATTTGGGGAGTGAACCAACAGAAGCAGGACCTTTCTCTCTGTCTCTCTCTCACTGTCTGTAACTCTACCTGTCAAACAAATAAATAAAAATCTTTAAAAAATAAAAATAATAATTTTCCAACCCATATATGTTGTTATAAAATTTATTTATGAAAGAATATTTTCAAACTTTTGATTCTTTCTAAAATATATATCCATATTGAAAAAGAATTTATCTTATGCAACATGGTGAAGGACACATTAAAAATATAAAATATTTTCTTATACTGTAACTTTGCTTTTGCTTCTTTATATATGGCTAAATTTCTCTTTAATCAAATTACATTTGCTAATATTCCTTTGTGTCATCTAAAAAAGTATATCTTAAAAGTCTCATCTCTGAGATTAAATACTTCAATATGTTTTAGAATATACTATAATAATGTAAGAATAAATAATCTCATTACAACACCTTAAATTGATACTGGGGTACAAATAGGGCAATGTCTTTCTTTGAACATTATTTTAGTAAATAATAAAATGTAAATATAAAATATATATATAAATAAATTTGAAACAAATTAATTAGGTGTCTAAACCGTTGTCTTTTCACTGCTTAATCTATTCTCTTACCTTCCAGAATATTTTAACTTACATTAAAAGTTAAAACACTAAAACTGATTATCATAAATCAATTTTCCCCAATATATATGTGTACTTTAACAATAATTTTTTTTGAATGTTTGCATTTTTTAATTTATTTTTTATTTAGTAAACATAAATTTTCAAAGTACAGTTAATGGATTACAATGGCTCCCCCCCCATAATTTCCCTCCAACTCACACCCCTCCCATCTCCTGCTCCCTCTCCCATTCCATTCACATCAAGATTCATTTTCTATTATCTTTATATACAGAAGATCAATTCAGTATATATTAAGTAAAGATTTCATCAGTTTGCACCCACACAGAAACACAAAGTGTAAAATACTGTTTCAGTACTAGTTATAGCATTACTTCACATTGGACAACACACTAAGGACAGATACCACATGAGAAGTAAGTACACAGTGACTCCTGTTGTTGACTTAACAATTTGACACTCTTGTTTGTGGCGTCAGTTATCTCCCTAGGCTCTAGTCATGAGTTGCCAAGGCTATGGAAGCCTTTTGAGTTTGCCGACTTCGATCTTATTCTGACAGGGTCATAGTCAAAGTGGAAGTTCTCTCCTCCCTTCAGAGAAAGGTACCTCCTTCTTTGATGGCCCCGTTCTTTCCACTGTGATCTCACTTACAGAGATCTTCCATTTAGGTGTGGGGTTTTTTTTGTTTTTTTGTTTGTTTGTTTGTTTGGTTTTTTTTGCCAGAGTGTCTTGGCTTTCCATGCCTAAAATACTCTCATGGGTTCTTCAGCCATATCCGAATGCCTTAGGGGCTGATTCTGAGGCCAGAGTGCTATTTAGGACAACTGCCATTCTATGAGTCTACTGTGTATCCCGCTTCCCATGATGGATCATTCTCTCCCTTTTTTATTCTATCAGCTAGTATTAGCAGACACTAGTCTTTTTTGTGTGAGCCCTTTGACTCTTAGACCTATCAGTGTGATCAATTGTGAACTGAAATTGATCACTTGGACTAGTGAGATGGCATTGGTACATGCCACCTTGATGGGATTGTATTGGGATCCCCTGGCATGATTCTAACTCCACCATTTGGGGCAAGTCCTATTGAGCATGTCCCAAATTGTACATCTCCTCCCTATCTTATTCCCACTCATATTTAACAGGGATCACATTTCAGTTAAAATTTAAACACCTACAAATAATTGTGTGTTAATCACAGAGTTCAACCAATAGTACTAGAACAAAACAAAGAGAAAATACTAAAATGGATAAAGTATTACATTGTACATCAACAGGATAATTTGACAAGAAAATATTTCAAATCCCTGTTATATCTTAGTCCTACTAAATATAATGATTTTTAAATTTTCATAAAGTAAATATTTAGTAGCAACAAATTAGTTTCAAAATTATCTTAAAGTCTTCTGAAAGAATTGATAATTAAAGCTCTGTATATCAATAAACTAGTTAATCATTCAACAGAAATAAAAACTTTGCCCTAATCATTATTTCAAAGATTTGTTCTTAAGAAAGAAAAATGGTATGTATAGACATAGTTATTTTCATTTGGAAAAAGGAAAATAACTGGCAGGTGCTACTGTTTGTTTTTCTTGAATTTGAACTATTCTTTAAAGTTCTGTTTAGGGAAGCAGCATTAATGGAAAACACAGAGTGAGAGGAAACACCACATTATCAGACATAAACCAGGGAGTATAAGGCCCGTCAATCACTTACCCATGGTGTCTGTAGCATGGAGGAATAAACAAATTAAGAATGGAGAGAAGATTCAGTATCCCTTACAATAAGTAGTTTTTCATTTCATTTGCAGCTTATTGTTTAATTTCTCATTTGTATTTCTAAATCTCCCTTCCACATCTCCCTGAAAGATTGATAAAATCCGCTTTTTCATTTTCAGGATAGAAGTATATGTATGGATTTTCTGAGCTCCTGTCTTTCTGATGGTAATTGCTCTATTAATAGACATTTTAAGGGCAGTTTTAGGTTTATAGAAATATTGAACAGTGAGAACAATCCATTCCCATCCCTCCTAACAGGATACCTTATTGTCAACATGTATTAGGATGGTACATTTATTACTATTGACGAAACAATATTGGCATACTATTATTAAACAAAAGACATAATTACATTATATTTCATTCTTTGTGTTGTGCATTTTTAAAGGCTTTGACAAATGGATAATGTGTGTCTACTTTTTTACTTTTCTATTGTATCATAGAAAATAGTTTCACAACCTTAAACATCCCTATGCTCAAGTTGTGAATATTTTTCTCTTGCTAACTGCCACTTCCTCCAACCTTTAGTCACCATTGATCATTTTACTGTCTTCTGGAATTTTAGCTTTTCCAGAAAGTCATGTCATTAAGATCTTACAGTATGTAGACTTTTCAAGTTGGCTTCTTCCACTTGACAAGGTACTGTTAAGCTTCCTCAATGTGGGGTGTGTGTGTGTGTGTGTGTGTGTGTGTGTGTGTGATTTGATAGCTCATTTCTTTATATTACTGAATGATATCCCAGGATAATCTCTTTCTGTGTATTTCACATTGAAGAAATTTTACATGATTCTCAAGCGACTGAATTCTAATTCAGAAGTTTGCAGGTGTTCCACTGCCTACTGACATTTAATATTGTAGAGAATGAAATCCTGTTTTGTTTCCTACTCCTTTATGTATAGCCTACTTTTCAACCTAACTCCAGACATTTTTCTTCAGAAAGATAATTGCTTATGCTGGCATTGTTTCATGTTCTTTCTCCAAACAACTCTCCTTTCAAATAAACAATCTAATCTCTTCCTCTCTCATCTATTTCTAACATATTCCTCTCATATCCTTTACTCTTTTGTCTTTACTTTCTGCATTCAAGAGAAATCTGTTTATATTTGCCCTCTAATTCACTGTTTTTATTACCTGGTGTCATTTATATATATCTTGAATGTTTAGAAGGATTTTAATTCCAAAATTATTTTTTGGTCTCCTCACAATCCATACTAACCCACTTTCCTTGAATGTGAAGTAGAAATTATGTTACAAGCTACTAGACTAGTGTGGATTTGTATTTCTATTTGCTTGTTCTACTTATAGTAATAGTGAAAATTATGTGACTGAACTTGGTAAAAATAATTAACTTCTCTAAAAATATTATTGAAAAAGAAATATTCTTTGCCTCAATACTTCTTATACATTGTTCCACATTTTTGAAGCAAGTACTCCAAAGATAAAATAGGTTACTTCTGATAATGTCACTTCTTAACTGTTTGATTGCTTTCTAGGCCTTTTACATTGCTAGCGTTATGATATTCCTTTACACTTACTACTTTGTTAATTTAATGTCTGTTATTACATTCAACCACTCACTTCTGTTATTCCTCTCTGCCCAATGATTTATCTGTTCTTCTTAAAGGAATAATTATGTTTATTCACATTGCTCAACGTCATTAAACCACTGATTTTCTTCTGTGTGATAGAATGCTGTTTACTTTATTAAGGACTGAGTTTATTTACCAGGTGCTAATAGAGGTTTTGTCTACTCTCTGTGTTTAGGAAGGGTGGTGATTTTTCTGCTATTTCTCTGTCTAATACAAGGAAATCTGACAGGGGCTGCATTGCTGAAGCCAGAGTTTTGCACTACTTGAATGCTGAGTTTCAATTAGTCCTGAGTCTGGTATAATGCAGATGCCAAAATAAAAAGGCCTTTAGTTTTGATGAACTGACAGGTCTTCAATCTCATCCAATACTTCATTCTTTCTGTAACTGGCGTCATCTTGGCATTTTAACAGTATCATTGTTCATTATGTGGCAGAATGTAACTCACTCTACATTTGTCTAATATTTACTAATAAATCAATTCAGTTGGTGCATCTTTGCAAGACTATCACAGATGGTGATATTATCAGATGGAGAACCTTGTTGATTTTAATATTGCCATTCATTTTGACTTTGATTACTTCATTAAAATGGTGCCTGCCTGCCAGGATATAACTACACTCATGCACACATGTACACACACACAAATACATCCCTATGTCTATGCACAAAACATGTGTGCTTGCATATATATTACCAGCACAATACTGGCCCTTCTTATATGGAGAAGGACCCCAATACAGGGTCCTTTTTCCCTTTGGTATCATGGATCTAAAAGCACAACTGAAGTTGACAGTCAACAGCACAAGTTTATTCTGTGGCCAAAGAATGGAGAAGAAGGAGCCTAGCTAGAAAACCAGCTTCTGAATTTGCTGAAGAAACATAGATATAGAGCAACAAGGATGAGAAGGAGGACTTTGTTAAGTAGTGGAAAGAATATTTATATATTTTTTTGGAAAAGGGGTGGTATAATTCTTGGAGTTGGAGATTTTCCTTTTTGTTTTTTGTGCTCACTTCTGATTGTTGTCAGGGCAATTGTCAGCAGTCATGACGCTGATGGGAGTGCCAGTTAGTTTGAAAACTAGATTATAATGAATTTGCAGGTCTTCTGGGGGTGTCTCAGGCAGTCCTCATGAGTCTGGCCAGTTCTACTCAGAATGAGGAGGAATTTCTTACCACAAGATATTCTTTTCTCAAAGAGAAACAATGTCAGGGTGATGGATAGACAATTAACTAGGCCATGTAGGAATTGCTCAAGGTAGCATGTACATATTTACATGTGTGTTTACCTCTCCATCTTTTGAAAGCCATGAGTTCACACTGATATCTCCATTACCACAGGGTTTCTCTAGTTTCTAAGTTTCTATATTTCTACTGTTTCATCTAACAGCAAGAAATTGGTCCTATTATTCTCCATAAAAATATTTATTTGATCAAAATGTAATGAATCTCTCTTAACAGCTGCTAGTCCCTCACCTGCTCAAGTGCCCTGTTTGCCCTGATGAGACTCTGGAACACTGCTCAACTTCAGTCCCATTGTACAGCCCTATTCAGACTCTGTCACTCCATGCCAGGATGCCCTGTGAGAACACAGTGCTCTCCTCCCCTAGTGCTAACATTCACACCAGGCAGCACCACTATGGGAGTGTCCTCCTCACTCACTGTGGTGCAGCATCCTATGTCATTTAACCCTTCCCTGGAGACATCCTTCTTTCCCTTTTGTAGTCACTACACTCCCCTCAGCTGCCACAATCTTAAACTCCCTGCCTGAATGATTTTAGGGATGTCTTTTCAGGAAGGAAAAATAAACAGAAAATGGAAGAATACTTGGATTTTGTTTTGATGTCATAATTTACAAATAATTTTAAATTACCAAATAATTTAAATCTGTATTTAAAATAAACAAATATGCTTTGTCAATTAAAAAATAAAACAGGGGTGGGCATTGTGATACAGAGGGGTTAAGCCACAATGTGAGACACCCGCATGGCATATCAGAGTTTCTGGTTCCAGTCTCAGCTACTCCACTCTTCCTATACATCTCGCCGTGAAGGTCTCTGGGAGACAATGGATTATGATCTCACTACCTGCACTTCTGCCTTCCACATGGGAAACCCAGATGGAGTTCCTGGTTCCTGGCTTTAGCCTGGCTCATTCCTGGCTATTGTGGGCATAAGGGGAGTGAATCAAGGAATAGAAAATACCTCTCTTTCTGTACTTTTTCTCTCTTTCTATCACTCTGCTTTTTAAATAAATAAAAAAATCTTATTTATATAAAATAGTATTTATAATGTATTTAAATAAAAAGTGTCTCTCCCGATGGCAAACCAATGTGTGTGCATTTAACTAAAATGACAACAAATCTCTATATTGAATTATTTTGAAACATCATCTTTCATTGGCATTCTCTCTTTAAAAAGAGTGACGTTTTAATACGATATTATGTTTAAAATGTTCTGGAGTGATCCGTACTCACATTGGATTTTTTTAATTGCTTCTTACTCTAGATCTGCCTGATAAATAATTTTCCGTTATATGAATATGAATAATATCATGTCTAAGCTTTGCATCCTACTTTCCTATGCTGCCATCAATTTATCTCTAAACTTAAGAGCCATGTTCTGTTTCTTTAAGGAACATGTAAAAACAAAACAAACAAGCAAAAAAAAAATCAAAAAAGCCTTTCCTGAAAACATCTGCAACTACTGTCATTTGCTTTTCTGGCCAACTATGGCTAAGTTAATAGACTATTTAAAAGCACAATTTGCCATATGGATAGCATAGCGCTTATTTCTCTGTTGCTAAACATAGTAGTGTATTGGATGGATATAGCAGCTTTTGCATTGGCACAGAGAAGTAGCAGATTTTCCAAGAACTGGTAAACAGGTGTTCTCAGTAATGGCATTAGAAGATTTACAATTTTCTCTGAGTGTCATTCTCTTCAAAAGTTTCAAATATACAAATTAATAGCAAAGGTAGAAAGAGTATTCCAAACTTGCTGCCCTGATTAGAGCCAGAAACTAAAAGGTAGAATGCAGCAACTAGTAAACATTATGGCTCTGTCTCCCTTTCATTCTTTGTAATCTTTTGCAACTGTCACTTTCCTTGGACAGATCCATTTTGTTTTCCAGCTATATTATCACAATAAACTCCTTTCTGTCTGTCTCCAAGCTTCTGTCTATCCCCACTGTTACTTAATTCCTATAATACCAGAATCAAGAACCTGTAATGGATCCAAAGTGTTCATGAAGTAAACTCCAAATACATGAGTATCACCTTGAAGAGCCTCTATTATTTAAAACAATTACTTTGGGGTGAGTGTGGTGGTGCAGCAGGTCAAGGCCCCACTTGGGATGGCTGTATCCTATATGAGAGTACCTAAGATGGAATCCAGCTGCTCTTCCAACCCAGCTTCCTAATGCATACCTTGGGAGGCAGCAAATATTGGCTCTAATACTTTTTTTTTTAAAGTCATAGCTATAGACAGAGAGAGAGAGAGAGAGAGACAGAGAGAAAAGTCTTCCATCCACTGGTTCACTCCCCAAATGATTGCAACCACTGGAGCTGGATGGATCTATGTTCTCTGTCCTCAGGCCTTGTGCAAGCAAGAAGTGAAGGGTAAGACAGAGCCTTAAACTGCCTGAACATAGAAGGCATGCCCCCAGACCAACATGAAATGCTTCAGTAAGAAGTGACTGATTTATTGGCTCAGGAATTGAGGAAATCTCTGACCAATTGATAGTGAATCACTCAGCTCACTGGGTAGACATTTCAGAGCTTGTATAGTATAAGGAAATAGACATTATAGAATAAGTCCAGGGAAATCCCTAAGAACACACAGCACCAGTTCAAAAAATAAGCAAGAACAATCTGTGGTTTCGAGATGGGGGCAATCTGGTTTCTAATTTTTCCACATTTTATTCTCTATGGATCTAATTTTCAACAGAAATTTAGGAGACATGAAGAGAAATAGAAAATGGCACAACCTGATGGAAAAGATGAACGGAGCTGTCTTTGAAGGAGTTCTGTTGCTGATCTTACTGAATCTGTCATCTACAGAAACATTGTCCATAATGAGATTAGGGAAAATGTACAAGCCATGGTGATTCTCAATTCAGAATGTTCCATGGAATGATTTCCTTCCATTTTGAGCATCTAGGTGTATCCATATATAAGTAAATAATTTCCATTAATAAGAGAAACAATGTGTTATTGGAAAAATCCCACTTAAGTTTTTAAATCCTACAAAAGTGTCTTTATGTTGTCATGTTTTTCAGGCCCTCCAGTCAATGTCACCTGCAACATCTTCATAAACAGCTTTGGCTCTATTGCAGAGACAACCATGGTAGGCATCTCTCCTTTGTACCAAGTTTCACACTGGAGTGATTTATAATAACATTAATGAAAGTTTTCTGCTACCGTTATGTAATTTAAAACTAATTAATGAGATTTTAAAAGATAAAGTGAGTGGGATAAGTAGCAATCAACCGCAGGTTATAATAATTTATTTAGAAATGATGTATCAGATGATTAATGTAAGTAAAAACAAGATTAATTATTCTCAACTCAATAACTTAATATTAAAACTCAATTTAACCATGTAAATTAAATTTTTCTATGCTCATTAATAGCCAGAGGTAAGCATAGCCATAAATACTTTTCTGTACACTACATATTTTGTTATAATATAAACATTCTATTACTTTTCCAAACAAATGTAGTATTGCCTAAGCATCATGGATAATAATTTAGAAAACTCCAATATATTTCTTCATATATCAGTATGTAGTTGAGAATATATCATAAAATCAAGTTATTAAAGTTAAAAAACTTAAAACAATAATTATAGGTCATATTTACTCTGTTTTTAATTCTATAAATTCACATTATGTATATTATTTGCCCTGTAACTTTTATTGTTTGAAAGAAAACAAAATATAGAAATAGACACATGAACCGTTGTCTCTCTGTAAAATTATTTATATGCCAGCTTTTTTCATTAACCATATGTACTTTTTCTTAAATTGCCAACTTTATTAAGAACTTTAGCAAACATAATGATGATTTTCAATGTTGATTTTAATTAAAATATAATACAAAATACTTAAAGATTTATTAATTTCCAAAGTTATTATAAAGTAGAGAATTATGCTCTTTTTTACATGTTTCAGTCAATTGGTAGTGAATCTTCCAAGAAAAAATAATCTAGTAAGTAAATTATTACTTGTGAAGATGAATGCATATGTATGTGTAAGGTATCTGTCTCAAGTAGAAGAGACTTTATATAGGTATCCTTTATAAAAAAGTATTCCCCTCATGTATACAGTATTTAGTCAGTTGGCAGCATCTTTGTTATTCCGTTTAAACTCAATGTAACTGCAATAAAAGCAGTAGTAGAAAACAATTCACCTCATGTTTTGGGGGAGTACATAAAATTATATTAAATACAGAATATAGATCAATATAAATGTCGATACATGAGTACAAACACAGAAAGTATGCATATAAGTTGATTACTGATGCACTGTATGGTTCTAGTACAATTATGTATTTAAAGTAGATATAATCCTGTTTCAGACTTTGACATGTAATGGATTCTGGTTGAATATCTGACTTATGCCCTACATACTCAGTCCATATCTTCCCAACATGAATGAATTTCCCCTAGCTTTGTTCTTCTTAGACTTTCAAAATCAATTTCTATCTCGGGAAGCATTCTCATTTTAATTACTTCTATATTTGCTATGTAATCCTAAGAACCTATAAGTACATTTATATATTTCTCTTTTGCAAGACTGCTGCCACCATTTAAGAACAGGAGGTGGAAAGGTTTGCTGTTGAATCTGTCTTTATGAATAGGGGAAGAAACTTGGATAAAAAATAGACATAGCCAGGTTTTCTTCCCATTAAAACGTTAAGATTGTCAGGTCTCTAAAGGTTTCAATTTTTTTATGACGTACTTCATCAGTCTACCATTAACACATTCTATAATGACTGTAACAGCTAACTTTCTTTTCTCTAATAACTTTAGGCAGACTTCCTTTATAGTGTAATGTTCCACAAAATGCTTGCAGAACATTGCAAACATACTCCCACAGTGACCCTTGCTCAATTTTATTTCCCTTCTCTAGCACAGCAACCCTTTCCATTCCTGCATATTCCATCATCATTCATTCCCTTAGACTGTTTTCACAGTCACAAGCAACATCAATGGATATTAATCAAACGCCCTGGAGCTTAAGTATCACAAAATTAACTATGTCAATTCTGGTATTTTTCTTGTTCCAAACTCCTAAATGTGTGATGACTTTAATTCCACTTAAATGATCATATTCAAGATTGATAAATTTTGAATAATATCAGCCAATATAGCTGTGATTTGGAGTCTGTCTACATAGAAATAAAGAAATTTAGATACACAGCATACTCATAGAATGGCAGATGTCCTAAACAGTGCTCTGGCCTCAGAATCAGCCCTTAAGGCACTCAGATCTGGCTGAAGAGCCCATGAGAGTATTTTAAGCGTGGAAAGCCAAGACACTCTGGCAAAAAACAACAACAACAACAACAACACCTAAATGAAAGATCTCTGCGAGTGAGATCCCAGTAGAAAGAACAGGGCCATCAAAGAAGGAGGTACCTTTCTCTGAAGGGAGGAGAGAACTTCCACTTTGACTACGACCCTGTCGGAATAAGATTGAAAGATCGAAGTCGGCAAACTCAAAAGGCTTCCATAGCCTTGGCAACTCATGACTAGAGCCTAGGGAGATTACTGGTGCCATAAACAAGAGTGTCAAATTGTTAAGTCAACAACAGGAGTCACTGTGTACTTACTCCTCTTGTGGGATCTCTGTCCTTAATGTGTTGTACTATGTGAATTAATGCTATAACTAGTACTCAAACAGTATTTTACACTTTAGGTTCTGTGTGGGTGCAAACTATTGAAATCTTTACTTAATATATACTACCATAAAATGATATCTTGCTCCCACTTGGGTAAATTATTATAGTTTATTTACAGTGTCTACTACCACCATCTTGCAACTAAACTTCATCTCATTGTTTCATTGTAGTATTTGTTTAAATTCATTTTCAATAAATATTTGTATAGTTTTATACTTATTCATGCAAGCAATGTATTCATATTATTTTTTCTATGAGAGAAAGCTTATATTTTTTTTCTATGAGGGAAAATTTAGAATTAGCGTTTTAAGTGCTTCTTAAGTAAAGCATACGCCTGCAAACTTATGGTGAGTTATGAATAGAGCTTATATGCCAGGATAAAAGCACTAATAAGTTTGGCTTTGTAGTAGATTGGATGGTTGTTTGTGTGTATATATATATGATTTATGACATCATATGTATGATTTAAAAGCATTCAGATTTCTTATTTTAAATATTGTTTAACTTTAATTTTATAATACAAGTAATCTAAATCAGATAACCTAATCTGTTAAAATTGAGAGTACAGGAAGTCAAATTGTTTATAATTATTAATAGGTATCTTTCTGTCTGAGAATTTATAATCAAAATAAGGTTAATTTTTCTAATCTATACATTTCTGCTTAATAAAGATCTTAAATAAGTCATCAATTTACTCACCAAAAAGAGTGAGCTCCTTCTGCTGGTTTAACCTATAACCAATTGTCTCTCTCCCCCACATTCAAATATTCCATTTAAGATTATTATTTCATTTTCCTCTAATAACTATTCCTTTAAAGTTACTTTTTATAAGTTATGTTATATCAACTTTTGCATCTCATTCTTGCACAAGCTTTAAAATATTTGTGTACATTATTTAATGCTATAAACTCAAATTTCTTTTTAACTGTTAAATGCATAATTTTTGAATGTTTACTTACTAGATAAGATAGTGTCAATCACTCTCATTTAAATAGCTTTGTCTACAGAATATTTTGTGTGTTCATGATTGTATCTAACAAGAAGAAGCAAGCAAAAATGTTCAAAAGATGTAAAGAGGTACATAACATGAAAGATATCAAAAAATATTTTAGAGAATACATGACCTATTAATGAACAATGTAGAAAATATGAGAAAATTTATGGAACACCCTTTTTGCTCTTTTCCACGTCTTTATGATTTCTTTTTAAATGATTTATTTATTTGAAAATCAGAGAATTGGGGCAGGGTGTGGTGGGGTGCACACACACACACAGAAAGTAAGAGAGACAGATAAATCTTTTTATTATTATTATTTATTTGGCCACAATGGTTAAAGCTGCGCTGATCCATAGCTAGAAGCCAGGAGCTTTCTCCAGTTCTTCCCACATGGGTGCAGGAGCCCAAGGATCTTCCATTCGCTGGTTCACTTGCCAAATACCTGCAACAGCCTGAAATCAGGTGCCAGGAACCTGTAGGTCTCAACATGGGTGTCAGGGACTCAAATACTTGGACCATCATCTGCTACCTCCCTGGGTGCACATTAGTAGGAAGCTATGTGAAGTATAAGCAGGACTCAATCCCAGGCACTCTGACATGGAATGCAGAAATCCCAAGCAGCAACTTAGCCTGTTGTGCAACATAACCCACCTCATATGGGGTCTATTGATATATGAATTATTTTAATTTTAATTTACCAAATTTAACCTTGTTTTGCTTAAAGGTTTGTACCTCCTTGCCATAAAAAACCTTTCTCTCACCTAAGATGATAGGATATTTTCTTATATTTTTGCTGAAAGAGTTCTACTTTTTTATTTAGGTTGTAGTCCACTGGGAATTTGGTAAAGATTTCCATGTGTTAGGATGTGAGGTAAACATTTATGGAATAATTACTCCTGATAAATTGTAATAAAACCTCTATCATATATTCCTGAATTGAATAGGTCTATTTCAAGATTCTCAGATCCATATCAATGATCTATTCCTCTATGTCTACATGAATATCTTGTTGTATTTAATATTACTTCGGACTTTTAAAAAAGTTTTAGTGGACTTTTTAATGGACTTTTAAAAACTTTTTAATGAATTTTCTGTTGAAAAGTTCCCAAATGAATGCTTTTAACTCTTTTTTCAATTCCTTCAAGTCCTAGTTATTCTTGGAATTTACTTTTTCATAAAATCATCTTTCTTGATGAGTTCCACAAAATAAAGTTGATATATATATATATATATACACACATACAAGCATTCAGAGAATTTTCAGCTTTAAATGTTGAGTCTTTCTATCCACAAATATATTTTACCCTCTCCTTGAATATTATTAATATCATTTAACAGAGGCATACAATTATTTGTATTTATTTTAAAGTTAATCAATTTACCTCATTTTCTAAAATATAATTTTTCATTACAAAATATTAGTTATATGTTTAACTCTTCATGGTTGATACACAGGACATTTTTTACATTGCTTTAACATGCTTTGATTTTAGGCCTAATGCTTTATGGTTCTGTCTTGGAATTATGCCATCAAGGCACAATAACACAATAATTTCTTCCTTTTAGTACTTACATGTTTTCTTTTTTTCCTCAATATGTTAATGTAGACAATATTAAAAAAACATATTTTGTTCCTGGCTTTAAAGAGAGTATTTCTAATATTTCCACAATTGATATGATGTTTAACTATTTACTGTATATTGCCTTTATGAAAATTAAAATTTCTCTCTACTGTTCTTTTGAGCAATACTAAAAATATAAAATACAAAATATATAAAAATGGTTACAAAGTATTATAATATATAATACATGTTACTATCCTTTTCAGTTACTCAAGCTATGGTTTTAAGTTTATAACATAGTATTTAAGCTTATTTCTAAGTATCTGTACAAGTTCATTGAATATGTATACATTTAATAAAGTTTTTGAGCCAGCATTGTGGTAAACTGGGTTAAGCCACCACTTGCACTGCCCAAGTTGATTGCTGACCACCCTGCTTACCATTCTGCTTCCTGCTAATGTACCTGGGAAAGCAGAACACAATACCCCAGTGTTTGGGCCCTATCACCCATGTAATAGACCAAGATGGAGTTACTGGCTTCTGATTTTGGCCTGACCCAGCCTTGCTTCTTGTGGCTATTTGGGAAGTGAAACAGTAGGTGGAAGATTTCCCTAAGTTTCTGTCTGTCAACCTCTCTGTGTCATTCTGCCTTCAAAATAAATAGATTTTAAAAATGTTAGAATAGTACGTATGTTTTTGTGCTGGTAAAATTTGCAGAGGTATACAGATAATTCCCCTGCCTGTGCCGTTTCATCATATTTAGTGTGATTCCTTTGTCAGTACTAATGAATAAATATTGATCTACCTTTGTGATCTAAAGTCTAAATATTTTAAGTCCCCTTTGGTTTTTGCTTCTTTATTTTATAGGATTTTTTGCAGGATAATACATTATATTTAGTCATCATGTCTCCTTTGGATCTTATAGACTATGGTTTTTCACATTCATTTTTTTCTCCTTCTTTATGACTCTGTATGGAGATTGGCTTGATATTTTGTGAGTATCTCTCAGTTGAGTTTATCTGATATTATGTTTATGATTAGACAGGGATTATGAGAGTTTGGAAGGAAGGACACACAACTCTCAGTACTTCAAATCTTAAGTATATACTGTCACTATGACTTATCATGGTAATGTTAACATTGGACACGTGACTTAAATAGAGTTTGCCAGCTTTCCCCACTGTAAAATTAATTCTTTTTTCCACATAACAATCTCCATAGTGTACTCCTTGGAAAGAAATCACTTGCATAGCTCACACTAAAGGAGAGACAAAGGCCATACTCCACCTCTTTGTAGGGGTCATATCTACATATTATTTTGATTCTTCCATAAAGAACATTTTTTTCTGAAATATTTATTAATTTTTATAATTTATGTCAGTATAGACTTACGTCAGTATAGACTCATGGATACTGAAATTATACTTCTGATTAAAAATCAGTATCAATACTACAATATTTTGTTGCTCACACTGCTCTAGTTTTGGTTACAGAACTCTTTCCAGTTGACTCCAAAATGGTCTCGACTATTTTGTTTTCTGAACACTTTGTAGCATTCTGGAGTTAAAAGATATTCCATCTGTTATACCTTCAAGGCTTGGGTCACAGAAGAGTCATTTCTCCAAGGAACCCTAATTCCCTTCATCAGAGAAAGGGATTAATATCCAGGTCAGGGTATACCCACTGCAACTGGAATGTTAATGCTTCTAGGCCTTCTTAGCAGGCAAAGCTTGGAAATGTGTGTATGTGTACATGTGTGTTTTCTTTCATTTGATATTCCAACTGTTTATTATTAATATGTGATCAAACAATATATTGTACAATATTGAGATTTTTTCCTAAATTTGATATTTTAATTCATTAGTTGTAGTATTTGTGAATTTCTTTTTATTTTCTAAGAATATGTTCATACAAACTCTTAAGACTTCTTAGAGTTATCTAATTACTGCTTCCTTTCCATTCCTTGTATTTCAAATCTCTCTCCTCTTTGTTCCCCACCCACAACCCATCCCCACTTTCTATTCATATCTTATTGCACTGGTTAAGAACTCGTGCAGAGCACTAAATAAAATAGATGGAGAATAGGAATCTTTGTCTTTTAAGTTTTCCTGACATCAGTAGGAAATCATGCAATATTTCATCATTTAGAATGGTATTAACTATGGACAGGAGTTCTTGGTTCTCTCTCAGAAATAAATAAATAATATAAATTGATCATGGGGAAGTTGATATTATTTATTTCATAAGTATCTGGTAAAATTCACCAGTAATACCATTTGGGCTGGTTCTTCGATTTGTGAAAGTTTGTAAAGGACAGGTTCTGTTCCTTGAACAGATTTTCCCATGAAGTCAGTTTTATAATAGCTTTTTAAATAAAACATTCATTTATTTGAAAGGCAGTCACACACACACACAAGCACACACACAAAGGAGGGGTGGGGGAGAGGGAGAGTAAGAGATCATTCATTTTCTGGTTCATTCCTCAAATGGTCAAAACAGCTGGAGCCAGGCCAGGCCAAAGCCAGGAACCTGGAATTCCATTTGAGCCTCCCATGTGAATGCCAAGGATTCAAGTACTTGAGCTGTGATCTGCTGCTCCCCACGTATATTAGCAGAAGCTGGATCATAAACAGAGCAGCCAGGACAAGAACTGGCTCTCCAGTATGCAATGCTGGTGTCTTAACTGCACTAAAATACCTGCCCCAGTTTTTTTTTTTTTTTAATTCTTCCATTTCTTTAAAATTAGTCATTTATTTAAACATAACTAAAATATCTTTTGTTTTTAACTTGAGGAATATTTTTTAACTTCTCCTTTTTATTTTATGTGCTGATAGTTTGGTTTTACTCCTTTCTTTTTTCTTAACTAGTATACATATCAATGTATTTCATTTGTTCTGCCAGGGGTTTTTACTGTGTCATAAATCTAGGTCACTATTTATCTTCTAAGAATAAAATAATCAATGCATATCTCTTAATTTGTGCTTTCTGTGAAATCTTCCATCTTGTATCATCTGTTTGTGTTCTCTGAACCTCAATCTCTCAGAATTTCTATCACTTTGTATTTTTGTGTCTTTCCCTCTTATCATTTGATAAATTATTGAAAATTTATAAATATCCCGAATAATCTATTTCATAGCAAACCATTTAAGACATCTTCACTGAAAATAATTCAATGACTTACATAAAGGCAATTCAAGCAGTCTATGATGGTATTTTTCTTGTGCTACATTATTTGGCTTTGTTATGACTGCATTTTTCCTTGTGCTAGTTTATCACAGTTCAGTGACATTCTATTATTTTATTCAATTCATTTTTATGTCTTATTTTTCCTTTTTGGTATTGATATAAACCACTAATACAATTAATATTTGGTATTTATGTAAAACTAATATTGATGAAGACTTTTGTGATTATAAGAGCCACAGGGCAAGAATATTCATGATAAGTTCATCATTTTATTAGGACCAGTTGTCATAATAGTCATAAATAAGAGTTTCTTAAACATATGGTGTTAAATATAGATAGTTAAAAATTCTGGCTAACGAAGAGACCTTTGCTGTTAGGTCCGTGACACAATTGGATAAACTGTTCATTTTATTGCTTCGTAATTTGATCTGTTTCTGTAGTTTCCAGACTTAGTCATTGTTTCAAGTCAAGGCCACAATCTTCAAAATATAACTAATAGGTTTACTTGTACAATCAAGTTAATGTTGATTGATAATGTCCAAGTTAACATCTTTTTATCCAAACTTTTACATATGACTTTATAAGCTCTCCTCAAATAGCAACTACTTTTTCAAGATTTGTCTCTTTGATAAGTAATTAGATCTCCTCTTTATGTAATGCTCATGCTGATCTAAGCATAATTTGTAAAAATCAGAATATTTATCAGTGAAGTCATCTGGTCCTGGGCTGTTCTTTTTTGAGAGGGTCTTTATTACTGATTCGGTATCCATCTTTGTTATTGGTCTATTTATGTTTTCTTATGTCTTCTTAAGTCAATTTTGGTTGATTGTATGTGTCCAGAAATGTAACTATTCCTTCTTTTCTACTGTTTACTTACTGAATAGAAAGGTTAGTGCCACATTAATGCTGTTATTATAGAGTTAATGGAATTATATTTTTGAAAAAATTAAAGGAAAAAAGAACGGAAAGAAAGAGGGAGATTGAGGGAAGAAGAAAAATATTGTGATCTTAGAATAATTGTATCTATGAAATACATGTAATTTGTCCTTTATAATGAATAAAAATTTTTAAATGAATAAAAAACAAAATATAAAATTATTAAGGTATAATTATTTCAGAAATTGGCTAGGTTTTAAGCAATATTTTAATGATAATTGTAAGGAAACATGTTCTTCTGTCCTTATGTAAGATTTCTCAAAAACAGAGACATTGGTCCTTTATATCTATTGTCAATGAGCTAAGCTCTTTTAAAAGTACATTCAATTTGAGTGCCATAATAGCATTCAGTGGCTATTCCTGTGTCATCCATATTTATAGATTGAGTAATGTTAGCATAGCTTATGATTAAATTGATTACATTTCATTTCTTTTTGGGATATTCTGAGAGCATAGACTTGACCTTTTAATATTAGCATTGTATTTGTTATTGTCTCATCCTCATTGTCTTATTTTTCTTTGAGAAATAGGTTAAGCCATCTAAATGAGTATTACACATTCTGGGGACCCCAGTAGGAATGCGAGTAAATCTTGGTTTCATGTGTCATCCATAAGATCATACATATAATCATCATATTTCAGAAAGAGAAAGTCTGAAGTTTTATTCACAAACATAAAATTTCTTAGAATATTACAAAGAATGCAATTGCTTAGTTAGACAACAATGCTGACAAAACCCCAATGTTAACAAACATAGTTCCAATTCTATGATTGGATAAAGTGGGGTAGGGTGTCCTATAAAGAAACTGATGCTAATATGACAGGAAAAAAGCGTATATGAGGTGTACGAGGTTGTCAGGCACATGCCTGTATTATGTGTTTCGTCTTCATAGAGTTACCTTTTTATTAGTAGATGAAACAGTTAATTGTGTATTGTTTCATCATTTGAAATATTGGATTGGGGAAAAGGTAAGGAAGATTATAGAGCTAAATGTAATGGCAAAGCCACATGTCACTTCACACTTTTCTCTCTCTCTTAATTAATAACAGAAAAACTGAGAATTATTACATTTACATGGATCTCTCTAGAGGACAACCTCCTATAGGAGTCACTGCTACCAGATCAATTTAGCACTTTTTGCTGGCCACGAAACACATCACAGAAATGATTAGATTCTTGTGACTGATTCATTCATTCATTCTTTAAGTGGTACTTGTGTTCATGGTATTTAACACCATCCACCATCTTTAAAGAGAATTTGATTCCTGAAAGAATACATTCCACAGTGCCATTTCGAGTTCTAAAAATACAATGGACAGCAAGACTTGGAACTGTGTTCTCTAAAATGATGGCAGTAGTCATAGTATAATATGTAGTCATAGATTTAGCATGTCAGTTAATGTTAATTACCAGGCAAAAATTTACATTGCAAATAGCTCTTCACCTGAATGAATTACAGTTAACACCTAAGCTTGCCTGTTACATGGCACTTTTCTGCTGCTGCGATGAGACTGGACTCAAACAAGACAAACTGAGACCTGGGACTGTGCCACTAGCACCCTGTCAAATAGAAGAGATGAAGCCAAAGAGATAGGCAGTCATTATTATTTAGGAAGTCGATTTTTAAAAAGGAAACTTACTGTACAGTCACACACACACGCATATATATATATATATATGTCAAAAATGAATCTTGTACTTGGTAATTTGGTTTTAAAACAAAGGGAAATTATCTTTCTGTCAATTGCATCCATAAATAACTAAGTAACATAAATCATTTGTTCTGTTGAGTACATAACTCAACATAACCCATAACTTCCCTCCCACCTGCAACCCTCCCCTTTCCTGCTCCCTCTCCCCTTCTATTCACATCAAGATTCATTTTCAATTCTTTTTTAAGATTTATTTATTATTTACTTTAAAGGCAGAGTTACAGAGAGGCAGAGGCAGAGAGAGATAAAGAGGGAGAGAGAGAGGTCTTCCATCTGCTGGTTCACTCCCCAAATGGCCAGAGTTGCGCCAATCTGAGGCCAGGAGCCAGGAGCTTCTTCCAGGTCTCTCACACAAGTGCAGGGGCCCAAGGACTTGGGCCTTCTTCTATTGCTTTCCCAGTTCATAGCAGAGAGCTGGATTGGAAGTGGAGCATCCAGGACTCGAACCGGTGCCCATATGGGATGCTGGCACTGCAGGCAGCAGCTTTATCAGCTATGCCACAGTGCAGGCCCCAGTGGACATCTTTATTTCTTACTCTTCCCCAGGTTGTTCTTTCATTGTTTCTTCCTTATATGGAGTCATTTCTAATAAACATCAGGACCTCTTATGGTTTCTGTTCACTCAGTCTTTCAGTAATCATTTATCATATTAATATATACTGTATCATACACTTATTATAAACATATCCCCAGAAGCACCTACTAAAAAGACCAAAAAATTCTGATTCTAGATATAGTTTGTTACTTTAGCATACTGTAACTAGCTATAAAGATAATTGCTATTCCTCATCCATGCACTTTAAGACTAAAATATTTAATCAAAGTTTGACAGCAGATGTGAAAAGAAATGAATACTCTCACATCCCTTTTTCTCTTTACTTTCCCCTAAGGCAATGTTTTTAAACCACTTTTTAAATCATGCCTCCACAAGGAGCATTTCTTTATATCTTTTTAGATAACTGCTCTCTCCATGAAATTTTAACATTGTGTATATACTGTATATTTATTTCTGTAGTCAACATATCTCTGAATTATATATGAAAAGAATAAAATTTGTTGCCCACCAAGAACTGATTTTCCTTTAAGATTAATTTTGTCCTTGTTGGAAATGGAAGCTCTAAAGGATTTGTAGAGTGCTCATGAGTATCCTTGCCCAAGTTTAATATTTGTGTCTCATTGCTGGTGCCAAATGTGATAGCACTGCCAGTTACAGAAGTACTTGGTATTCTGTATGGCAAGAACTTCCATTCAAAATCCATAGCTATTTGCAAAACTATTCATCCGTATAGACTGAATGAAACATATTATTGCATGAATTTATTCCTTTTAGAGGTTATTTTTCAAACTTTGTGTACCTGTATATAACTCACACACACACACACACACACACCCCTATACTAATTGTAAATATATTCAATCTTGCTTCAGCGTTATTTCCTATGTCTGATACAAAAATCCAGATTTGCTTCCTTTTATATTCTTGTGATGTGTATGTTTCAATTTTACACATATAACCATTGTTACATCCTATTATTCATTATTTGATAAAATTTTTCTCAAAATATTTTCCATGGAATTCATTCTTCTACTGTCTTCCAGCAGTAACAAATCTGTGAAATGTACATTATGCATATGATTTTACTTTGATGGCTAGTCAGAAGAAAGTTCTAGAAAGGTATGTGTTACCAAAATAAAGATAGATTATAGATAGATACCCAGATAAATACATAAATATAGAGAGCAGAGCATACTTCCAAAATAATTGAAAAGTGGAATTAAAAGTTACTTTTATTTTGGTGCAAGAAAATTGAAATTCATGTAATTTTTCCACAATACAAATTTTCCATGAACTCTTTGAAGAACACATATAGGTAAGCTTATTTTTTTTTTTCCTGAGGAAGATGAGGAAAGGTAAATTTTGCTCAGGAAGTACTACCTAATTAATCTCTGTAATGAGGGGAATTCTTCATGAGATAACACTGTTTTGTCTGAAAACATCTCCTAGAACTTGAAGATAAACCTTCCTAACACTAAAATTTCCAGCCTACAGACATTCAGGGTTCTTTATTGGGAGCATTAGTGTAATTTGGATTACCTTAATGGGCCGTCCATATATGTCAAATATACTGATTCTGTGCTCAACTATCTACCAAAGATTACTTTGGTTCCTAAGTTCTAACTACTGCTCCAACTCTATTCCAGTCATGGTAACCATGTCTATTTTGCTGATATTATCTACCTCTAAATTTTATCTAACACTGTGATAACTATCACAAACACTGTAGAAATGTTGGGTCTCTTTTCAATGGCAATATTTCCAGTGTACAGAAAATGACCATCACAGTGGTTTTTTGATGTTGTTCTTGGTTTTTGTTTTGTTTTGTTAATATGCTGAGCCTTCATTCACCAACATATATTCTAAAATGACTTACTTATTTATTAAAAGGCAGAGTTACAGAGAGACAGAGGCAAAGAGATAGGTCTTCCATCTGCTGTTTCACTCCCCGGATGACCACAACCGCCAGAGCTGGACTGATCCGAAACCAGGAGCCAGGAGCTTCTTCCTGGTCTCCCAAGTGGGTGCAGGGGCCCAAGGACTTGGGCCATCTTTCTACTGCTTTCCCAGGTCATATAATAGAGCGGGATTGGAAGTGGAGCAGTCGGGATTCAAACTGTCACCAATATGGGATGCTGGCGCTGAAGACCAGGGCTTTAACTCGCTGCACCACAGCCTGGGTCCCCATCAATATATTTTTCAAGCTCTTTGTTAATGAACCTCTCCTGATACATAATTAGGGAAGAGATCAAAGTTAGCTCTTATGGACACATACATTAGGAAAATACAGCAATTCCTTAAGGTGTGAGATCTCCCTCATAGGATTTATTCCAATTGACTTCTTACTGCTTTTAAAGAACTTCTGTGGTTATAGATTTTCAAGCAGTGATGGATGGAAAGGCAGGGTGGGAGAAAATAGCTATACCCTCAGCAAACTTGGAAGGAAGAGTTGCTTCTGCTAACACAGGAGCAGTGGAATTTTGCTGCACGAGATATTTGGAATTTTCTAAACCTTTCCAATTTTTGCTATTCTACTATTATATGCTTTGTTCTTTCCCAATTAATGAGATAACATTCATATGTGTCACACGGCAAGCAGGTGAATATAATATATTTTTAGTCTTGTAACCTACAGATTCATCCTTCTGTCAATCAAGGGAACTTCAAAGTTTTTGAAAAAGGAATTGGAAGATAAAATTATTTTGGTGAAAAAAATTTAGATTCTTATAATGTTTTGTTTGTGATATGCATTTTCCATAAACTTTTTGAAATTTTTTCATATTCTTATCTTTCCTTTCTTGTATTCCCTCTTTTTAACATTTAAATATCTTAATTATCTTCCTAAAATTTGTTTCCCTGAACAACCTGTTTACTTACCTTGACTTGTTCTTTTTTGCTCAATCATTCTCCCTTCCACTATTCCACTCCTCATTGTCATGATCTCTTATTTTGCTATTATGTCACATGACCATCCTTGTGTTCCTTAGGGTAGGAAAGCAATTTTTCCCTGAGGAAAGAACCACAAAGATCGAATTGAGAATATTTGCTAGCCACTAAAAGAACATATCATACCAAAAGTCATAACATATGTAGTTTCATTACAATTATGTAAAAAATATATTCGAAATATAACCCAGATAGTCCTAAAATCTTCAGCTTTAAGATTTTATTCTTCCTAAGTTCATTTATCATCCAAAGTGCTGTCACTTTTAAAAATACCCCATTTTGTGTTAAGTTTTCAATTAAAAATTACAGAAACATTAACTAATTGTAAACATCTATTTAAATAACATCCCAATTTTGGGGATGATTAATGTTTTTAAAATGCCCTAGATGTCTATAAGAATAACTTGATGGGGCTCTGGCTTACAAAATCATAATGGTTCACTTAAATAAATATAAACAAAATTTGAAAATTTGGGAGGAAACTGAAAAAACCATGCAAACAGTAACAAACTTCACTATAATTTTACCATAAATTATCCTGTCATATACATTTCAATCAAGTGATTGAACCTAGCATCGTCAATAATGAGACATGGCAACATGATACGCCACTGACATGTTGCAGAGAGAGGCCACAGCATCTTTTTTATGACATTCTCATTAAAAAGATATAATACCAGTTAATTTATGAGAGAATATCAGACTAACCCAAATTGGGAGAAATTCTGCAAATTGATTGACTGAAATTCTTCCAAAAATGTCAAGGACATTAAAGACAAAACAAGATGGAGACACTGTCACATATTGAAAGGCAATATAGACTCCTAGGTTAGATCCTAAGAAAAAATGATGTTAGGGGGAAACCTTATGAAACTTAAAAAGTTTTGCAAGCAAGTTAATAATATTGTACCCTGGCGATTTTTGGTTTTGAAAACAAAACTGTGGATTAATAAAATACTAACGTTAGGGGAAGCCGAGTGAAGGATTGTACAGTAACTCTACCTTTTTGTGACTTTTTGTACTTCTAAAATTGGAAGGGAGGAAATACCTTATTTCTGGATTTCCCCAAGAAATATTTTATTCCACAACATATGCAGCATTTCCTATAATCAAATAGGCTGGTTTTTTGTTGCTATTAAATGGGAAAGACAAAGGAAATGAAAATGCCGACAGAATGAGCATTCAATGATGTGATATCTCTCTCCTATGTTATTACACTTTCCCTCAACTTTGTTCCTTGGACATAGAGTGGGTTTCGTAGAGAACAGGTACCTCAAGAAAGAGAATGATGTAGTCACAGCAATTTCCTTTCAATAATTTGTGTTGTTCTGGGAGAGTGCATGGAACACCAGTAGACAGGTTTTGAGGGCTATCATTGGTTTGTTGCAATCATGAAACTTTATAATTTCACATGGCTCATATTGCAAGTCTGAATCTCCATCTACCTCCCTTTAGTCTCAAAACAGATGAAAAAGCAAACATCTAACACAAAAGTGAGAGGTATATTTTCTTCTTAAATTTCTCCATGAGTTGAGCAGGGTCTTACCCTACAAAAGCCCAGCAGTTATTTGATTTAGAAGGAATATATTTTTGTAATTCTCCTTCCTTTCCAGAGCTTCTATTTCTTAAAACTTATTAGGGGTAAATTGCTTGTCCTTGACAGTTCAGTACCACAGTTATTGTGGAATATGTTATAAAACTGAATTCATTCTGAACAATTCAGTATTCAAAGCCAGCTTTAGTCCTCTTACTCTTCAAATCATATTTCTCAAAATAGCTCATTAAAATCATTGAACAATACACTCCCAACCAAATGAATTAGGTAAGCCCTTGGTCAATATGCATGCAATTACTGAACTGCTGTTCAATTCTATTTTCTCAGATTTCTAGTGAAGAATATTTCGTGCAATTTTAAATATTATTATGTTCCTATTTCTCTTTTTTTTAACAAAAGAATTATTTAAATGTATGTGTCGTGCCATACTTGATTTACTTTTGGTTTTGCTTTTGTTTTTTAAATCATTATTCTTATAAAAACCATGCTAGGGAATTTCTAACTAATGCCAATTATTCTGTGTGTCTGAGAAAAACAAAATGTATCTATTTTGAGTCAAATCTAAATAAAACTCAGACAAGAACAAATAATATCTGACCTCATGCAGTTTTAGATTTATTATTCTTACATTCTGCCACATAAGAAAATGTCATCCTAGTCTTTTCACCAAATGCTTTGGAACAATTTATCATCCATGCAAAAGAAAGAAAAATGAATCCCAACACATATTCATAACTTATACAAAAAATAACTCACAGTGGACCCCATATACAAACATGAAACCTAAAATGATAAAATTTTTAGAAGTAAACAAAAACATAGGAGAAAATCTTTGTGACCTTGGATTAGGCAACACTTTCTTAGATATAATATCAAAAGCATAACTTAAAAATAAATAATGAATATTATGCACATTTTTATAGTTGTAAACTTTAACTCTGTGAATATTCTTAACAGAAGAATAAACAAACTACATGCTATGAAAAAAATATTTGCCAATCGCAAATTGCACGTCTGACAAAGGATATATATCCAGAACATTCTAACAATTGTAAACACATAATAATAAAAAGAAAAAATGATTTTATTTAGAAAATTATTAAAGCATTTCACCAAAACGATAAATTGTGAATAAGCCTAAAAAGCTGCTCAATATTTTTACCCATTAACAAAATGAACATGTATGAAAACAGTGGTTTACCACTACACATATTTTAGAAAATCTTGAATTAAATAAAAATATTTAAAAACTTGAGAATAGCAAATGCTAATTGTAATTGTAACTCTTTTTTTTTTTTTTTTTTTTTTTTTTTTTTTTTTTTTTTTTGACAGGCAGAGTGGACAGTGAGAGAGAGAGACAGAGAGAAAGGTCTTCCTTTGCCGTTGGTTCACCCTCCAATGGCGCGCTGCGGCCGGCGCACCGCGCTGATCCGATGGCAGGAGCCAGGAGCCAGGTGCTTTTTCCTGGTCTCCCATGGGGTGCAGGGTCCAAGCACCTGGGCCATCCTCCACTGCACTCCCTGGCCACAGCAGAGAGCTGGCCTGGAAGAGGGGCAACCGGGACAGAATCCGGCGCCCTGACCGGGACTAGAACCCGGTGTGCCGGCGCCGCTAGGCGGAGGATTAGCCTAGTGAGCTGCGGTGCCGGCTTAATTGTAACTCTTATGTATTGTTGGTGAAAGCACAAATTATATAACCACTCTAGAAAGCAGTTTTGCATTTCTTTTGTAAGCATATATTAATATGACTCAGTAATCTCCTTGCTGGGTACTTACTTAAGAGAAGTAGAACCTTGTGGTCATATAAATATCTGTAGCAGTTTTGCATTTCTTTTGTAAGCGTATATTAATATGACTCAGTAATCTCTTTGCTGGGTACTTACTTAAGAGAAGTAGAACCTTGTGGTCATATAAATATCTGTAGCAATTTTGCATTTCTTTTGTAAGCGTATATTAATATGACTCAGTAATCTCTTTGCTGGGTACTTACTTAAGAGAAGTAGAACCTTGTGGTCATATAAATATCTGTAGGCAAATGTATTAGGAAAAGAGGCACAGAACAGACAGCAGACAGAATATGAACTCGCAGCCAGACTGAATTTATTCAGAGAAAATAAATCCTCAGAGATCGACCAACTGCCATCATGCTCACAGAATGAACACATGGCAGAAGCCTGGACCCCAGCAGTCTGGGCCCTTTTATATCTCAGGTGGTCTAGGGGTGGGTATGAGGGGCAGTAAGAGATGGGATTCTTCATACTGGTTCTTCAGGTTTGGCCAAATGGCTTCCAAACCTGGGGAACAATGCAGGAGGTGGCGTGGGGGAACAATACAAGGTTCTAGATGGAACTGATCTCTTGAAAGAAGGCAGGGGTAACAAGAAACATAAAATGGCTTAAGCTTATGTCCCTGTTCCAACAATCCTGACTCTGAGTATAGGTAAGGAGATGGGGCACTGGTTTCCTTCTGGCTACTTCCTACTGATATGGGGCATAGACGTGAGGTGAGGGTCATTACTCAGGATTGGATTGACTGAACAACTTGCGTTGTTCCTGTGTGGTGGCTTGGGATATAGCAGCATTCATTCTTGTAAGAATCTTTGGAATAAGTTAATTACACATGGTAGAAATAGGAGCACTATGATTATAAGGACAAAAGGAAATATTAGAGACATTGCTCATGGTGGATAAAATGGCCAAAATGAGGAGGACAAAGTGGAAAATAGGAAAGCAAGAGTCCCATCCAGTTGGTGAAAAGACAGGTGTATGCCTGGTTGCCACAGGGAAAGAACACTCCCACTTTATTTAGTGAATACGTGCTGGCAAGGAGCTGTAGGATAGAGTTAGTCTAGCCTCCTTCTGTTCCTGGCCTCCCTCATTTCCTCTTTCTGCTTATGGAAACCCTAGGCTGCTGTCAGTGGCGTGGGCGAGGACTGAAGTTGAGTCCCTTGAGCTAAATAGGGGCGGAGTGGGGACCCATGGTCAAGACAGGGTTCCAACAAGTGGCTTCTTGGAGGAGCTGCAGCACTAGCTCACAAAAACTGTCTCCATTAGAGGTTTCATGTGCGTGGCCATCTAGAATTTTTTTGCCTGGAGCAAATGAATCTAACAAGCAGATTAAATACCCAGGGTCTAAAACTAAGGACGGAGTCATTACTAGAGGAACTAAGAAAGGTGCTGTCCAAACCAGGAGGGAGCTTTTCCATTGAAAGGCAAATAGAAACTGACAGGAGGGACTTGATAATAATCAGATGGGCGTTAAGGCCTGGCAAAGTATATATGAGGTCCAGATCTGTCTATCTCCTCACATGTGGTACTGCATAGACATCATAAGGGGGATGTGAACTTCCTAAAGGAAGGCACCCTGTTACCTTCCATTACCTAACTGGCCTGGGAAGAGATCTGGCCTGCAATAGTTTAGTATCAAATAGGTGCCAATTCTAAAAGCAAATTTACAGCTCTGCCTTAATTGTTTCTGACTTTAGGCTGTTCTCCTGATGGCGACTGTTACTTTGGAATCTGAGCTTTTCTCAGCTTGGGGCCAACAGGGTCTGCAGTTCTGACCTAGGAGTATTTCAATACCCAGGACAGTTCTGTTTCCAGTGGCTTGGCTCTTGGCAGAACTTTCGGTGCTCTTCAAGAGCTGGCTTCTGTCACGACAGTTGCTTGCCCAATGCCGCAACTCCTCATATCAAAAACAGGTCCCATTTGGGGGTGGACTGGCTTTGTTGGAGCTCCTTATTAGCAGATTGCCATGTAAAGGAACCATTAATTGGCCTTCCACCTATCCTTACATTGTTGCTGCTGCCTCACTCCTCTTTCTCCTGGTCTCTGTTGAAGTAGAACACAGAACACAAAGGAAGCCTTTAGGAATGTCAGCCAGGTGGGGCTAATCCATCCCTAATCATGGGTAGACTGAGCTAGGTACTGATACACACTAAGCTCTTCTGGAAACACCCTACACATACACCCAAAATAATGCTTTACCAGGTTTCTGATTATTTACTCTGCCTAACATGTTGGAACTATCTGTCATGCAACTCAAGTTCTACCTTTCCTTACAATTTTCTGATGCTTATAAAGCACTGATTTTTCCAATGAAAAATGTGATTTTCAGGATTTTGGCTTGCATGTTTTCAACATTCAGGATTTTGTTCTTTGGGGATTGTGTGTTTTTGGTGATTTTAGACTAAGGATTTTTATCTTTCAGAATTTCAACCTTCACAATCAGGATTATGTCTTTTGGGATTATGATGGGCACTGGATGTGAAGTACATTGCAGTCAACTGGTTCATAGACCAAATCTAAGCAAGTATATCCTTCCAAATATTCGATAAAGGCCCAGTCCTGCTCCCTGAAAACGATTATTTCTGCATCTTGATCTCATCATCTAAGCTCTTGGTTCTATCTTCTGTGTCATAGTTTCCTTTCTGCAAAAAATAAACTACCTTTGCTGTTGAAGCCTTTTCATACAGCTTTCTGCTCAAAGCAGCTTATGAGTCTTGCAGGCTGTTTGTATTTAGAACTATCATTGTCCATTTTAATTTAAGCTAATCATGCTTTTACTACTCTAATTTTCATAAGTTATTTTTTAAACATTTATTCATTTACTTGAAAGGCAGAGCTACACAGTCAGAGGCAGAAAGAGAGGTCTTCCATCTGCTGGTTCACTACCCAAATAGCTGCAATGGCCAAGGCTGCACTGATCTGAAGCCAGGAGCCAGGAGCTTCCTCTGGGTCTCCCACAAGAGTACAGGACCCAAGGACTTGGGCTTTCCCAGGCCACAGCAGAGAGCTGGATGGGAAGCAGAGCAGCTGGGACTTGAATTGGTGCCTATATAGGATGCCTACACTGCAGGCAGCAGCTTTACCTGTTATGCCATAGCACCGGCCCCAATGATGTTTTTGCAGACTTCCTAATTGAGAAAATTTGTGTGCCTCTTTTCACTCAGAAGTGTAAACAAAGGTGTCACAGCCACATCCTTTTGAATATATTTACCTTAAGCTCATAAAAATACACTAAGTGGAAATTTCATACTTTTGCCTGGAAATCTTAGTCAAATGCAACAGTTCATTAACTGCATTTTCTTTTTTTCACATGACTGAAATGACAGTGTTGCCACACTTTCTGCTCCCCAAAATGAAAAGATGAGTCTATCCACATTCTCTATATAATATATAATATTATATATAATAAATGATAATATTCTATATTACTATAGAATATATGATAAGTTTTCTTCAATTCTTTAACCATTACAACAATATCCTCACAGCTTTTCTAAGCCTCAACATGCTGACTCCTTCCAAGGTCAATGGCTCATATTTTAAAATATTTTTTTCCTTACAGTAACACCTATTTTCACTTATCTAATTCCATTTTAGTCTTTGCTATATAACAAAGTGCTCTAAAATTTAGTAGCTTATAAAAGCATGTACCCTATTAAATTTCATAATGTTTTATGTCAAAGATTTGGGCAAGGCTCATTGGATCTTTTCCACATGGTTTCAACAGAAGTCACCCAAGGTTATTCAGCAAGTGGATGAACATTATATCTGAGAGAAAACAATCTGTCACCATAAAAGAGATAGTATCATTTGCACTAAGCAGTGTGTTGTATATCATGGTGAATAACTTTGAGAGTGCTAGGTCTGAATGAAAATTAGGAGGACCTCAACTTTTGTTCTCCTGTAATTTGACACTAATAAAGATGCTTACTTTACTCTGTTACTTCTCATCAGTTAAAATAATTTTCCTGTCATTGTATTAGTCAGCTCTTCATCATTACAACTAAATTCCTAAGACATGCTACTTAGGAAGGGAGATTTATTTCAGCTCATACTGGTTTTCCATTGGTCTGGCATCTGATGAAGAAAATTGGTGATATAACGCCTACAGAGGAAGGAGCACATTGTGAACTAGGAAGCAGAGAGAGAGGTGAACACACTCAACCATGTCT
This sequence comes from Oryctolagus cuniculus, assembly GCF_051225735.1. NCBI lineage: Eukaryota > Metazoa > Chordata > Mammalia > Lagomorpha > Leporidae > Oryctolagus > Oryctolagus cuniculus. The sequence continues at coordinate 57,409,230 of NC_142868.1, read as the reverse complement.
CTATACCTAGTGCTGTCACCATTACTCAGTCATGGGAACAACACACCAGCAACCGAATACAATCTAATCACCTCCCAAGTACCCCAACTTCAGACAGCAATTAGATTGTTTCCACCCATAAGCAATTAACTGCTAACACTGATTCATTGATCATTAATAAAACTTTGGAAGGGTGGTGCTGTGGCTCAGTAGTTTAATCCACTGCTTGTGGCAGTGGCATCTCATATGGCACAGGTTCTAGTCCCAGCTGCTCCTCTTCTGATTCAGCTCTCTGCTATAGCCTGGGAAAGCAATAGATGATGGCCCAGGCTCTTGGGCCCTGCACCCATGTGGTAGACTCAGAAGAAGATCCTAGCTCTTGGCTTTGGATTGACTCAACTCCTGCCATTGTGGCCATTTGGGGAGAGAATCAGCAGATGGAAGACTTTTCTCTGTCTTTCCCTCTCACTGTCTGTAACTATACCTCTCAAATAAATAAAATCTTAAAAAAAAAAAAAGACTTTGGAGACCAAGCCTTTAAAACATGTTTGTCAGATAACAAACTAATATTCAAGCCATATCAATCAAGAAAGTATTCAAGTATAAACAGCAAATTAATTCTTTACAGAAAAAAATGTACCAAAAGATCCAGAAATAGGCCCAGTCAGGGGCCAGTTTCATGGCACTGTGTAAAGATAGTGTTTGTGATTTCTACATCCATCTCACAATGCCAGTTCGAGTCTTGTGATAAGACTCTGCTACTCATCTAACTTCCTGATAATATGCCTGTGATGCAGCACAGAATAATTCTTGGGCCCCTGCCAGCAATGTGGAAGACCAGGATGGAATTCATGGCTCCTGGTTTCAGCCAGGCTGTTGCAGGGATTTGGGGAGTGAGCCAGTAGATGGAAGATCATTCTCTCTCTCTCTTCCCTCTTTTCTGTAAACCTGATTTTCAAATAAACAAACTAAATAAATAAATCTTTTAAAAAAAGAAATAAGATGGGACAAATTTATAACATGGAAATGAAATAACTGTAAATAAATATTCCAAAAATTTTAACATCAACATTAAGCTAAAACAACTCTAGGATTTCATTCATTAAAATACTAATGTCCTTGAGTTTTACATATTCAAATAGAAGATAAAATAACAGGTTGCCAAATGTTTTACATCAAAATGGAAACACTGTAATTTGGCAAATTTTACTTGTGATAATACTCTACATACAAATACTTTTAAATGCTTATTCAAAATGTTAAATATCTTTAAGTCAAGAAGCATTAATTTGGTTATATTGTCTTCCCAAGTAACAAAATATCTGATTTATTTCATTTTTCTTTAATTTGAATTTTCATGGGTTGCATACATATAATTTAAATAATTAATGTTAAATCATTTTTTAGGAAAATATTGGAAATTTTAGATTTTTATTTATTAATTTGAGAGGTAGAGTTACAGACACTTGGAGGGAGAGAGAGAAAGGTCTTTCATCTACTGGTTCATGCCCAAATGGTTACAACAGCTGGAGCTGGGTCAATCCAAAACCAGGAGCCAGGAACTTCTTCCAGGTCACTCATACACTTGCAGGAGCCCAATTACTTGGGCCATCTTCCACTGTTTTCCCAGGCCATTGCAGAGAGCTGGATCAGAAGAGGAGCAGCTGGGAGTAGAACCAATGCCCATATGGGATGCCAGCACTGCAGGTGGAGGATTAACCTACTGTGCCACAGCACTGGCTTCCTGGAATGCTTTATTGCAATGTTAAGCTTGGATATCAAAACATCTTTATTTGAAATTGCTTTTTAAGGTAAAAAATTCATATATTTCATAAATACAGGTTTAGGAACATAGTGATACTTTCCACACTATCCTCTCTCCCTCCTGTGCTCCTACCCTTCCTTCTCCTTTCTGTCATATTCCCTCTGTTAATTTTCACAATGATCTATGTTCAGTTTACTTTATAATCATAAGATTAATCCTCCACCAAGTAAAATGTTCAACAAATAGTAAGAAGAGAAAAACATTGTTCCTCAGTAAAGATAAGGAATAATCATCGAATCTCAAAGTGTCAATTTAACTCCTATACATTAGATTTTTGGTACTCTATTAGTTACTATAGATCAGGGAAGACGTATGGTATTTGTCTTTTGGAGGTTAGCTTATTTCACTAAATATAATGGTCTACAGTTGCATCCATTTTGTTGCAAAAGACAGGATTTCATTCTTTTTTACAGTTGAATAGTATTGCATAGCATATATGCTACATTTTCTTTATCCAGTCATCAGTTGATAGACATCTGGGTTGATTCTATATCTTACCTATTGTGAGTGGAGCTGCAAGAACACAGGAGTACCAAGAAATGATTTTTCTCTATTATGGTTAGTTATGTCCTTCTTCAGATAACTCTTTCATATACTGATTTCATTTTGCTTGGGTAAATTCCTAGGAGTAGGATGGCTGGGTCATATGGTAGATCTGTTTTCAGATTTCTGTGGAATCTTCATACTGTCTCCATAATGGCTGTACTAGTTTTCATTCTCACCAACAGTGGATTAGTGTACCTTTTTCTTTACACCTTCACCAACATAATTGTTTGTTGATCTCTGTATGAGACTCATTCTAACTGGGGAGAGGTGAAACCTTATTGTGGTTTTAATTTACATTTCCCTGATAACTAGTGATCCTGAGCATATCTTTGTGTGTCTGTTAGCCACTTGAATTTAATTAAACCTTTGAAAATGACTGCTCATGTGTTTTGTCCATTTTTTAACTAGATTGTTTTATTGGTGAATTTCTTGATCTCTTTATAGATCCTGGATATTAATCCTTTTTCAGTTGCATAATGTGAAAATATTTTCTCCAATTCTGTCGGTTGCCTCTTAACTTTGTTGAGTGTTTCCTTTGCATTGCCAAAATATCTTAGCTTAATGTAATCCCTATTGTCTATTTTAGCTTTGATAGTCTGGCTTCTGGAGTCTTTTCCAAGAAGTCTTTGCTTATGCCAATGTCCTGCAGAGTTTAACCAATGGTTTCCACTACTAATTTGATAATATCAGGTCATAGGTATAGACCCTTGATCAACTGTGAGTTAATTTTGTATACGGTGTAAAGTGGGGATTTTGTTCATACTTCTGCCTGTGGAGATCCAATTTTCCCAGCGCCATGTATTGAAGAGACTGTCTTTTTCTCCAGGGCTTGATTTCAACTCTTTGTCGAGGATTAGATGGTTGTAGATGTGTAATTTCTGGGATTTCTATTCTGTTTCATTTGTCTGTATGTCTATTTTTGTAACAGTACAAGGCTATTTTGATTATAATTGCTCAGTAGGATGTTTTGAAATCTGGTATTGTGATTTCTCCAGCTTTTTTGTTTGTTTGTTTGTTTAAGAATGCTTTAGTTATTCAGCATCTTGTGTTTCCATATGAATTTTAGCTGTATTTTTTCTAGATTTGAAAAGAATGTTGTTGGTATTTTAATTGTCATTACATTGAATTTGTAAGTTGCTTCTGGTAGTATGGAAATTTTGATGATATTAATTCTTCCAATCCATGAACATGGAAGATTTTTCCCATTTTTTGTGTCTTTTCTTTATTTTTAATGTTTTGTAATTTTCATTATAGAGATCTTTCACATCCTTGAATAAATTTACTCTAAGGTATTTAAATTTACTTGTAGCTATTGTGAATGGTACTGACTTTCAGGTTCTTTCTCAGTCATGGCATTGTCTGTGTATTCAAAGGCTACTGATTGTTGCTGTTGGTTTTATAACCTGCAAATTTTACCAAACTCTCTTATGAGTTCCAGTAGTCTCTCATTGGAGTCTTTTGGTTTCTGCATATATGGGATCATGTCATCTGCAAAGAGGGATACTTGACTTCCTCCCTTCCTTTATATCTCTTTGATTTTTTTTTTCATTCTTAATGGTTCTGGCTAAAATGTATAGAACTTATTGAACAGGAATGATGAGAGTGGGCAAACTTGTCTGATTCCAGATCTTAGTGAAAATATGATGCTGGTTGTGGATATGTCACAGTCCCTTGATTATGTCTGTCTTTTCCATGTATACTCAATTTGCTTGAGGATTTTTATCATGGAAGAATGTTATATTTTATCAAGTGTTTTCTCTGCATCTTTTGAGATAATCATGTGGTTTTAGTTCTTCTGTTTATTTTATGTGATGTTTCACATTTATTGATTTGCATATGTTGAAACATTCGTGCATAACAGGGATAAATCTCACTTCTTCTGAGTGACTTATTTTTCTTATATGCTGTTAGGTTAGATTAGCTGGTGTTTTGTTGAGGGTTTCTGAATCTATATTCATCAGGGATTTCTATAGTTCTGTTTGTTGTATTTTTTTCTGGTTTTTGAATTAATGTGATGCTGGCATCATAGAAGGAGTTTGAGAGTATTCCTTTCCTTTCTTTTTTTAATTTTTTTAAAAGATTTATTTAATTATTTGAAAGTCAGAGTCACCCAGAGAGAGGAGAGGTTGAGAGAGAGAGAGAGAGGCCTTCCATCTGCTGGTTCACTCCCCAATTGGCTGCAACAGACTACGCTGTGTTGGTCTGAAGCCAGGAGCCAGGAGCTTCTCCCAGGTCTCCCATGTGGGTGCAGAGGCACAAGGACTTGGGCCATCTTCTACTGCCTTCCCAGGCCACAGCAGAGAGCTGGATAGGAAGTAGAGCATCCGGGTCTCGAACCAGTGCCCATATGAGATGCCAGCACTTCAGGCCAGCGCATTAACCCACTGTGCCACAGCGCGGGCCCCTCCTTTCCTTTCAATTATTCTGAATAGCTTGAAAAGAATTTGAGTTATTTCTTCTTTTAAATCTGGTAAAATTCAGCAGTGAAGCCATCTGGTCCTGAGCTTTTGGTGTGATTAACTTTAAGTAGCAATAAAATCAAACAAGAGAGTATGATCTATCATAGAATGAATGGATTTGTGATGTAAATTTCAGTTCGTAAAACAAAACAGTATTTTCCTGTGTGCTTGCCCTAAACCAGGGGAAGCATACAAGCTTCCTCTTCCTTCTTGGGGTTACAGCAAATGGAACGAGTAGGAATTTAGGTCCTGATAAGCGAACAATAAAATGATGCAGAAGTTGTGTGATTGTTTTCTACTGGCTATAGATTCGTTTGCACAGCTTGCTGTGAAGGAGAGAGGACATTTCACCTGGTGGTCTAGTCCAGTTTTAAAGGCTAGTACTTAGGCACACAATTTGAAAACAAATGGGAATGGAATAAGAACGGAAGAAGTGAGCTTGGGAGGCAGAAGGGATGGCTGGATGAATGAAGTCTTGCTGCTGTGCAACACCTTAAGGCAGTGAAGACCTTGATACTTTACAATCGAAGAGCAACATAGATAATCACGTTTCATTTACAATGACCAGTTGCTGGAAGTTTCGGCTCTGAGAGGTGCTTACTTTGAAAGCCAACCATTCCCAAATCAGATGAAACATATTAGTTGAAAGAAATCTCCAACTTTTATTCCAATGAACAAAGTTGACCTCTCTAGCAATTCTAACATCGGATTACAGGGATAGAGCAGTGTTTTAAACAAAATATTGATTTCTAGCATCTACTATTACAATTTTCAATATTGTTATTATTTTTTGACAGGCAGAGTTAGACAGTGAGAGAGAGAGAACAGAGAGAAGGGTCTTCCTTCCGTTGGTTCACCCCCCCAAATGGCTGCTACGGTTGGCACGTTGTGCCCATCCAAAGCCAGGAGCCAGGTGCTTCCTCCTGGTCTCTCATGTAGGTGTAGAGCCTAAGCACTTGGGCCATCCTCCACTGCCTTCCCAGGCCACAGCAGAGAACTGGACTGGAAGAGGAGCAATGGGGACAGAATCCGGCGCCCCAACCGGGACTAGAACCCAGGGTACCAGCGCCGCAGGCAGAGGATTAGCCTAGTAAGCCGTGGCGCCAGCCCAATATTATTTTTACCCAGAAGTTACTGAATGAAAAATAGAGTGCTATTTCATTGATTGAACATATTTTATGTTGTAACCAATCCTTCATAGTTCTGTTTACAGGACTGGGATATAATTAGTTTTTTTTTTTTTTGAAAAGTTTTGGTAATTTTAAAATAATTTTACCTCTTTGTTTTTTAATTTTTAATTTTTATTTATTTATTTATTTTTGACAGCAGAGTTAGACAGTGAGAGACAGAAAGAAAGGTCTTCCTTCTGTTGGTTCACCCCCTAAATGGCCACTAGGGCCGGCGCCCTGCACAGATCCGAAGCCAGGAGCCAGGTGCCTCCTCCTGGTCTCCCATGCGGGTGCAGGGCCCAAGCACTTGGGCCATCCTCCACTGCACTCCCTGGCAGCATCAGAGAGCAGGACTGGAAGAGGAGCAACTGAGATAGAATCCCACACCCCAACCGGGACTATAACCTGGGGTGCCGGCGCCACAGGCAGAGGATTAGCCAAGTGAGCCGCGGTGCCTGCCTAATTTTGCTTCTTTCTGAGAGAGTAACTAAACATACGGATACTGAAGAACTTGGGGAGAAACTTGAGGTAACCTTTCTAAGCTTCTAAATAGTTTTTATAAAATGGCTTTCATCCCTGTTGGGTTAGAGACTGAGAATTGAAAGGCACTTCCCCAATGAGCAATTATTTCAGAATCAGTGGCCCCAGATGACCACTCTCCCTGTGGCAGGGTTCATAGAGCAGATGGTTCAGGCAACACAGGGGATATTAGAGAGCTGATGTTAGAAACAATTATTCCACCAGGGAGAATTAGTGTTCTGTTCTTTGTGATGCATGGAACTTAGGTTGTACACTTTTTCAGAATTAAGAAATCTTATAAAATAAAATTAGCAAGGCATGTGTTAGGGAGTTTGAACTTTGTTCTTATTCCTTTGACAAAGGTAAGCTATTTTCTGATCATTTAGAAATTAACCAGGATCTCTGATAAGGACTCTTTAAAACAGGAAAGATTCTGGGTTCACCCTTTTGTTTGCACAATTTCAAAAATGTTCAGGGTTCACAAGTAGTGAATGAGTCTTAAACAGTTATTTTTGAAATTTTAAATATAATTCTTTAATAAGGATATTTCCTACTCATTGTTAATTTACAGGCAAATAAAATCTAAACTGTGAAGACTGTTAAAATTTGAGTTTCTAGGTTTTCAGTACATTATCTAGTCTTATTTTAAATGATAGCCTTAAACAAAGACCTAAATGTGTTAAGAAACATGATACTTCTCGTTTTTTATAGAAGGAGCTCCACAATGGATATCGGATAGCATTTTGACCATGGTGAGAGATAAAAACAAATTTTTCATTTTACGATTTATAAACTAAAACAGAAGGATGCTTAATGTCTTGTTAGTTTAATTTTGGAGCCGAAAGTGTTCCTAGAAGATCTGAAATTGTGTCTATAAAGTTTATTACTAGTATTAATAACATAATAATAAAGAGATTCAATGAAATTTTGCTTTATATATTACAGCTTGAAACTATTTTATTTTGGCCTAAGTGTAAGGAACAATTACATATAGTTCAGGGGTAGAAAAAATGCTATGGCTTAAAAATACTTAAAAAAATTCTGTTGTACATCTTATGAAGTAGTTCAAATGGAAATTCTCTACGAGTAAGTTATCTTTCCTGGCAGGGATGTTGACAACTTGTCCTCATTAGCTTTCTCCTATCTATAAGGCAGAGTCTGATTATAGCCCAGTCACAAATTCCTCTGGGGGTATTTAGGGCACATGCTGTGAAATGGCAAAGGAAACGAAACCATGAGCTGAACTTCATAGTGTTCTGAACTATTTTGTAAGAGAAGATGGCCTCACCTTGGCTTGAGAAAGCATCCCCATTTAGTTTCTACAGATCCTTGACTGGTGAGATTTCCACATTATCGTGAACTCTCTGATAAAAAGCTGATGTGAGCTCTACTCTGTTATCACCTTTAAAGAGACTTAGGGCATCTTCAGAAAATATTGTCTGCTATGTAACTCTAGTTGCAGTTAGACGAAGATGGTGATTTCAGTGGACAGCATTGACTCAGGGGATACACAGAATTATAGCATTCAGTATGATCTCTGAATTTTACCTATCTATAAGAGAAACAGTTTTAACTGGTCTGTATTATTGGAAGAATTTTTGAAGTTTCTTGGTTACTATATTCTACTAACTCATAACTTCGTTTTAAGGTTTATTAAACAGAAGAAAATGTGCTTTCATTGTTAGAAACAGCATTTATGGTAACTTTTTGTAACATAGATAGCATTCAAGAAAATTTCATTAAACATATTCCAGATGTTATCGGATATCAACTACAACATGATTATAGAAAGCAAATTCAAAGGTGAAATATTGTACTCCAACTGTTTAGTAACAATCCAATATTGTATGAAGACAAAGCAGCAACATAAATTTTGAATGAGGAGCAAAAGACAAACATGACAAATTTTGACCTTCAATGGTCTTTTCTTTGGAGGCCTATAGGTCACTGGAGACATGGGCAAAAATCTTAGAGCTGAAATGTGTCTGTTAAGTGGTAATGAATGAGGATTGTAGGGTCTGGAAAGCGCCTAAATATTTCAGTGGCCGGTTATAGTTCAAAGAACCCAGAAGAATGCATATAAGATTCTAACCTTTTCCTTCTGCCTTACTTTTTATCATAGGATTACAGAGTGAATATCTTTCTCCGTCAGAAATGGAATGATCCTCGCCTTGCATATAGTGAATATCCTGATGATTCTTTAGATCTCGACCCCTCCATGTTGGACTCCATTTGGAAACCTGATTTGTTCTTTGCCAATGAAAAGGGTGCCAACTTTCATGAAGTCACTACAGACAACAAATTGCTAAGAATTTTCAAAAATGGAAATGTTCTTTACTCAATTAGGTGAGTCATAGACTTTTTTTGTTTTTTTTTAACTTTTATTTAATAAATATAAATTTCCAAAGTACAGCTTATGGATTACAATGGTTCCCCCCACCATATCTTCCCTCCCACCTGAAACCCTACCTTTTCCCGCTCCCTCTCCCCTTCCATTCACATCAAGATTCATTTTCAATTCTCCTTATATACAGAAGATCAGTTTAGTATATATTAAGTAAAGATTTCAACAGTTTGCACCCACATAGAAACACAAAGTGAAAAATACTGTTTGAGTACTGGTTATAGCATTAAATCACAATGTACAGCACATTAAGGACAGAGATCCTACATGAGTAAGTGCACAGTGACTCCTGTTGTTGACTTAACAAATTGACACTCTTGTTTATGACATCAGTAATCACCCTAGGCTCTTGTCATGAGTTGCTAAGGCTATGGAAGCCTTTTGAGTTCACCAACTCTGATCATATTTAGACAAGCTCATAGTCAAAGTGGAAGTTCTCTCCTCCCTTCAGAGAAAGGTACCTCCTTTTTTGATGGCCTGTTCTTTCCACTGGGATCTCACTCGCAGAGATCTTTCATTTAAGTCATTTTTTTTTTTTTTTGACAGAGTGTCTTGGCTTTCCATGCCTGAAATACTCTCATGGGCTTATAGACTTTATTCCTGCTTTTAGTAAAGTAAGATACCGTGGGTTTTTGTGAGAGTTTCAAAAGTTTTCCATGAGTATTATCATTGTTTCAATTGAGTTTCTATAGTATACTGTTTTTCAAATGTGTCTGATCAACAATAACAGGTCTAAGTCTCAGATCAAGAAGTTCATGAGTAGTTCATGGAAATTCAATTTTTTACAAGTGATCTAAGTGATGCTTAAGAGAACAGGAATCTTAAAGGCAAATTGAAAGCCAACTGTATCATGCGACATGATTAAATTTTAAGGGGTCCTACCTCTTTTAAATATGCACGGCTGAAGAAGTATTTATGTCTGTTTACCTGAGATCCAAATTACATGAATATTTTCCAGGTACACGCATTTTTAATAGGTATCTTTGAACTTCTCTGGTCACCCTTCTATATATTAACTTTGGCTAGCCAATTTTTACCCTTTCAAACATGCTTCCTGATGATAATTGGTTGATAAACTTTAAAGAAAGCTGAAAAGGAAAGATATACTTGAATATGTAACGATATATGACAGTCAAAACATCACAATCCCTGGAAAACATATATATTTTGGTTATTCATTATGCATTTCTCAGAAAACCATGCATTTGAAAAATAACAAAATATAACAAGAGCAATACCAAAAATAAAATATAGTCATAAAATTTCTTGAAAGACTCATTCATCTTTGGCAGTTCATTAAATTTCAAATGAATATGGATTCAGTAAATAGCAATTTACAAAGAGATACTTAGTGATTAGTGTCACTTTTGAAAAATCTTCTGAAATAAAGGTACTGTCTTAAAAGTCTTTATAGTTATTTCTTAAATTATTGTTATAAAAATATATCAGAAACAGAAGTGTCATATTTCTTATTATAGGGAGAATATGTTCTACTTATAGCAACAGGTGATTGTTAAATACTTATATTACCATTAATGTGTTTTCAAAAATATGAAAGCTAAACAGAGGTTTTTTCCTTCATGCTATTTGTTGGACTCTTTAGTTAGTGCAGAGTTAACCTTATGAGTATAAAATTAACTGAAAATAGATGTTTGTAAAAAATTAGAATGAAAATAGGAGAGAGATAAGGAAAAAGGTTGGGAAAATGGGCAGGAGGAAGGGCATGGTGCAATGTATCACTATGTTGTTGAATCTGTATATACAAATACATAAAATTTTTATCTGTAAATAAAAGTTTTTTTAAATGAGGATTTTGGTTTAAAGGCAATCTTTCATGTTTTATTTTTGTCTTACTTTCCCTTTTATTGACTTCCCTTCTCATTGGGAATGAAGATATTTGATTATATATTTACTGAATATGAAGAATATTTCTTTTTTTAAGTTAATTATTTGACAGGCATAGTTAGACAGTGAGAGAGAGAGACAGAGAGAAAGGTCATCCTTCTGTTGGTTCACCCCCCATTGGCTGCTATGGCTGGCGCGCTGCAGCTGGTGCACTGCGCCAATGCGAAGCCAGGAGCCAGGTGCTTCCTCCTGGTCTTCCCATGCAGGTACAGGGCCCAAGCACTTGGGCCATCCTCCACTGTACTCCCAAGCCACAGCAGATAGCTGGACTGGAAGAGAAGCAACCGGGACAGAATCTGAGCCCCAACCAGGACTAGAACCCAGGGTGCTGGCGCCGCAGGCAGAGGATTAGCCTAGTGAGGCACGGCGCCAGCAGAATATTGCTACCTTTGTGAGTAGTAACATACAATAACACAGTTGGATTTAAAATTTAAGCTAGTAACTTAGTTATTTTGATACTTTTTTCTGCAAAGTGGTTTTATACATAGTGTTTTATCTTATAACTGGTTTCACGTCAACTGAATAGATTATGTCTGCTTTTCAAATTTTCCTGTTTTAAATGAAAAAGACTTCCTTTCAAAATATTTATTGCTGTCTGAAATTAACAAGAACATGTTGATGTCACTCTGTGACATCAGGTTTCTTGAAAAATAACTAATAAGTGTTTCACATAACCTTGAGTGACTAATTGCTAGCCACTGGCACAAAAACAGATGGACAGACCAATAGAACAGAATTAAACCTCCAGAAATAAATCCACACATGTACAACCAACTTATCTTTGACAATGGAGCTAAAATCAATCCCTGGAGCAAGGAGATTCTCTTCAACAAATGGTGCTGGGAAAACTGGATCTCCTCATGAAGAAGTATGAAGCAAGACACCTACTTTACACTTTACACAAAAATCCATTCAAAATGGATAAAAGACTTAATTCAATGACCCAATATAATCAAATTACTGGAGAACATTGGGGAAACCCTGCAAGATATTGGCATAGGCAAAGACTTCTTGGAAAAGACCCCAAAGGTACAGGAGATCAAAGCCTAAATTGACAAATAGATTATATCAAATTTGAAAGCTCTGCACTGTAAAAGAAATACTCAGCAAAGTGAAGATGCAACCAACAAAATGGGAGGTATTATTTGCAAGCTACACAACTGACAAAGGATTAATATTCAGATATATAAAGAACTCAAGAAACTCAAAGACAACAAAACCAACAATCCAGTTAAGAAATGTGCAAAGAACTTTAAACAGGCATTTTTCAAAAGAGGAAAACCAAATGGCCAACAGACACATGAAAACATGTGCAGGATCTCTATCACGGAAATGCAAATCAAAACTACAATAAGGTTTTACCTCACTCCTGTTAGAATGGCTTTCATACAAAAATCAACAAGCAACAAATGCTGATGAGGATGTGAGAGGAAAAGGTACCCTAAACCACTGTTGGTGGTAATGTAACTGGTACAGCCACTGTGGAAGACAATATGGAGATACCTCAGCTAGCTGAATACAAATATACCATATGACCCAGCCATCCCATTCTTGGGAATTTACCCAAGGGAAATGGATTCAGCATATGAAAGAGTTATTTGTACCTCCATGTTTTTACAGCTTAAATCACAATAGCTAAGATATGGAATCAACCCAAAAGTCAGTCAACTGAAGACTGGATAAAGAAATTATGGGATATGTATACCATGGAATACTACACAGCAGTAGAAAAACTGAAATCTTGTCATTTGCAACAAATTGGATGCAACTGGAAAACACTATATTTAGTGGAATAAGCCAGTCTCCAAAGAACAAATAATGTATGTTCTCCCTGATCTGTGGTAACTAGTAGAATACCTAAAGACAGTGGCCAATGCTGTGGTTCACTTTGCTAAGCCTGTGGCACCGGCATCCCATATGTGCCCTGGTTCTAGTCCCAGTTGCTCATCTGCCAGTCCAGCTCTCTGCTGTGGCTCCAGAGGCCAGTGGAGGTTGGCCCATGGGAGACTGTGAGACTGGGAGGAAGCACCTGGCTCCTGGCTTCAGATTAATGCAGCTCCAGCCATGGCAGGCATTTGGGGGGGTGAACCAATGGAAGGAAGACTTTTCTCTCTGTCTCTCTCTCTCACTGTCTGTAACTCTACCTGTCAAATAAATAAATAAATAAATAAAGTACCTAAAGATAATCTATAGAAGTGAAATTGACACTTTGAGATGCGATGACTTTGAACAGCCCTTGCCTAAACTGTTGAGGAACAGGTTTTTTTTTTTTTTTGTCACACTATTTGTTGAATTCTTTACTTATGTGTATAAAGTAACTGAAAATAGAACTTAGTAAAAAATAAGAATGAGAATAGGAAAGGGAGGAGGAGGAAGGGTGGGAGTGCGGGGGTATGAGGGTGGGAAGAATCACTATGTTCCTAAATTTGTATTTATGGAATGAATGAAGTGTTTATGCCTTAAATAAAAGGTTTCTGGGAAAAAAGGGAATATTTTGGTTACCATAACTCATTAAGACCTTTGCTTTCATACATGTGAATAACATAATGGTATATTCAGGCAAAAAATTTGAATATTTTAGAAAATTACAAAAAATTGTGAGCATACACAGTAACAATTTGGCTTTTGGAAATATTTAGAAAAGCTGCTTTTTCACATTCTGCCTCCTATGTAGAAATAAAAGCCCTGGACACAATACACAAAACAGGGAGACTTCCAGGGGGACACCTGGAAAGCAGATTGGCTAGGGACTTTGGAATCTTAGGAAAAACAATGAATTCCAGAGATAGTCTTTTTTCTCATAAATCTCATAGTTGGAGATGAAAAAGCCATAAAACTGGAAATTTCAACAAGTACAGACAAATCCCAACAAAGCCTAGTTTCCTAGCCATCCTAAGATTCTCTAAATATGAGCAAAGGAACAGTGTTGCAAGACAGATAGCCTCTAATCAATGGGTCACTCTAGTTGCACACCACAGAAAAATGCTGACCCTTCCTCATGCCCACATTCAAGCCAGCAAAACAAGTAGGAAGTCTCGACTTTTGGTCTTATTTGACTGTAATAAATTACCCACCCCAACTCCTATTCTGAAGCTATGTCAGGGAACACCATATAGAAAGCTAGACTTTCATTCCCCATCAACCAGTAATAAGTCGTCCACCTTGCAATATCAGCAGAGACCACATTGGGAGGGCCAGGACTTAGATGCCCCATGCAGGGACAAGGCATGCACTCTCTCTTACTCAAGCAGTTTCAAAAGTGTCCTAGTGGAGAGTGAAGACTTTCAGTATTACCCATCAGTAATGAGACAACTCCCATGGTAATGTCAGTGGAGACCCTGTGAGAAGCTGGAGCCTCTTTCCTCACAAGTCAATACAAAGGCTGATTAGGAAGCTTTAAATTCTACCTCCTCCGGAACTAGCAAGGTAGCACATCACTCTTATTTGGCAAAGCAGTCTTAGAGAAAGGCAATTAAAACAAAGCTTAAATAAGATTCAGTCTAATAAAGAAGTGTAAAATTGTCTAGGCCACAATGGAAAATCATTAATCATACAACGAACAAAAATACCAGAAATCTCAAAATGAATGAAAAAAGATCTTAAGATCTTATTACAACAGCAAAAACAGAGGTATTAGACATTTAACACAGAGTTTAAAGTAATTATAATAAAATATTTCAATGAACACTTACAAATATGCTTAAAACAAAAAATAGATTCAGAAACGAAATAGAAACTACACAGTAGGATCAAGTGAAAATTTTAGAACAGAAAAAATACAACAACCAACATGAAAAGTCAGTGCACAGACTCAAAATAAAAATGAAGACAAAAGGGGGAAAATCAGTAAACGTTAAGAAAAAAGTATAAGAATATATAAACAGATTGGCGGACACTGTGGACTAGTAGCTAAGCTGCCACCTGTGACCCTGGCATCCCAGATTGGCACAGATTTGTGTCCCAGCAGCACTCTTTCCAATCCAACTCCCTTGCTAATGCACCTGGGAAAGCTGCAGAAGGTGATCTAGGTACATGGGTTGCTGCACTGATAAGGGAGACCTGGATTAAACTCTTGGCTACTGGCTTCAGCCTTGTCCAGTCCTTACCGTTGGGGCCATTTTGGGGATGAACAAGTGGATGAAAGATCTCTCTCTCTCTCTCTCTCTCTCTCTGTCTCTCTGTCTCTCTCTTTTTCTCTCTCTAACTCTTCCTTTCAAAAATGATATAAATCTAAAAATATTACCTAAGCAGATAAATAATAGATTATAGGAGAGGCATGAGAAGGACAGAGCCTCCAAAACCTGTAGGAATGTAACAACAACAAAAAGAGGAAATAATGGCTGAAATGTTGATGGATATTGTAAGTGACATAAACCTACAAATTCCAGTTGTCGAATTCCCAAACAGGATAAACTCAAATATATCCCTACCAAGACACATAATATACAAACTTCTGAAAATGAAATAAAAATGCTGAAAAAAGATAGAGACTATGACACCTTACCTATTGAGGAAACACAGTTCCAATGATAGCAGATTTTCATCAGAAATCATGGAAACCAGAAAGAAATGATGCATATTTTTCAGATGCTAGAAGAAAGAAATTGTCACTGTAGAATCTTACACCCAGTGAAAATATCCTTAAGGAATGAAGGTGAAATCAAGACATTCTTGGATAAAACATAACTAAGAGAATTTATTATAAGTAAGCCTAGCCTGAAAGTATGGCTAAGAAAAATTTTCCAAACTGAAAAGTAATGAGAAAAGAAGGGACATGGGACTATCAAGAAGGAAGGAAGACCATAGTAAGCAAAAATATGCATAAAACTACAGAATTTTTTTCTCATTTTTAATTTTCTGCACTGTATTTGACAGTTGAAGCAAAAATTACTAATACACATGTAGGTGGAAAATGAAAGTAGCAAACTGATAAAGCTTGTTGTAAATGTATCACCATCTGGTAATATTTAGTGTTCTCTAATATACTCTCTGTGGGAGTATTACTTGGTATTAACTGGGGATATTGTTTGTTAAGATATATAAAAATAGAAAATTAATTTATCCTTCCACTTAGCAATTCTTTTCCAGGAATCTAAATTGAGTATGCATTCATGTGTTTTTAAGATACAAAGACACCCACTGCAGCACTGAAATGACAACAAAAGAGTCTATATTTTCAGCAATAAAAACATGGCAAAACACAGTGATGGATTCCATCATGACATATTCTGCATCAGATACGTCTAGATGTATTCATAAGAAAAAGTCTACAAGATGTATTTAAAATAATTTTTTTATGTTATGCTTATTTGAAACATTTATATTTGTAATTATAATTATGTATGCCAAAACAGTTATATGCATCATATTGACATTTTGGCCAATGAGGGATCACATATACAGTGGTGGTCCCATTAGTGTATATTGAAGCTGAAAAGTTCTTATTACCTAGTGATGACCAACTGTCATAATGCGAGGTATTAGTCAAGTGTTTGTGGTGATGCTGGTATAAGCAAAATTACTGTGCTGCCAGTCATATAAAATTATAGCATACACAATTATGCCCACTAGGTGAGTAGTATGCTATGCCATTTAGGTTTGTGTCAACACACTCTATGATAGTCACACAATGATGAAATCACCTAATGATGCATTTCTTAGAATGTGAATGCGCACGTAAATACATACAGGAAGTTGAGAATAACTAATTGTGGAAACAGATAGTGGGATTTGGGCAATAACAAGGAGGAGCTATAAATTCTGCTCTAAGTAAGTTCATATTGTTTGAATTGTTTATAATAAGTTATGCATTACTTCTGAATGAAGTACATATAATTTAAGTGATAGAGGCTTAACCTAAGATCATGGTTCTTGACTCCTTGGGCTATAAATGTATGACGAGTGGAGGGTCTCATGATGGGGTACAAATGAAAAAAGTTTAATTCCCTAATTTGGAAGTTATATTTCTGAAAGTATTTTAAATTATATTATAAAGTATTTTCTCATTTCAAACAGGTTTTAGATGGCATATGTTTAAGAATTTATCACCCAGTAGCGTCGAATAATCATTTTGCAAAGTTAGAATATCTGGATTATTTCCAATGATAGAATTGAAACACCGTGTGTGTGTGTGTGTATGTAATATGTGCATGAAACACACACTACAATATTATGGGCATTTGCTTGACTATTATTTGGGTTAGAAAATGTCAACATAAACCCATACTAGCAAGCTTTTAGTTTTTCCTCATCATTAAGGAAAATAGATTATGAAAGCTGGACTTCTTCCAGGGAGCTTCTTGCTGATGATGTCATCAAAGCTAAAAGCAATGAAATCTGCCCATTCTGAAAATTCGCAAAGTAGGATTTTTAATTAAGAAAACTAATTTCAAGACTAAAGTTGTACTAAATCACTTGCTCTGATGTATTATCTTAAAGAATGCTAAAGGATATTTATTACATTGAGAGATTAAATAATTTAAGTAGGATTAGTGAGACTTTGTTATTATGTCCCTTGGAAAGCCTCAATTGTTTTCTGTCTTGAAGCAGAGGAATAAAATTGAAGATATGTGTTTCATGAATGGTGTAACCTATTATGAATTGCTCACATTTCTTATAATATTTTGAAAAAAGCTATGGAATAATTCAGAAGTGCATCTTTTGTCTTTCAGTATAAATTCAAATGAAACAGATTTCTCAGTTCCTAGTCTTTGCTGCTCCTGGCTCACATGATCAAAGAAAAAATTCATTTTTTGCAAGTTGTTTTTGGAGGCCTCACAGGACTTTGAAATCTTCAAATACTTCAAATGTTCAGTTTCTTTGTTAACAAAAAATTGTGCTTGAAAAAAAATCTTGCTCAGTTTACCAATGGAGCATCTGTTTCATGAGAGATCTGTCTTTCCTGTTCTTTTAGAGAAGAAGATCCTGGCAAATGCAACTTACTAAACAAACCTATGTATTTATTTGTTTTACCTCTGTAAGCCCCAGTAAACAAGTAAATAAACAGAATAAAACATAAAAATGGCATTAACATACCAGAATGAAAATAATGGGAAGGAAGACAACAGGCAAGTAATAACAACAGAGTTTAAAGATAGGCGAAAATTGACAACACAGAGAACAAGTAGAAACCTCAGCCAAAACTCCAAAAGGAGAAAAAAAAAATCTAAGTATTTCAGAAATCTTAGGCAGCTAGGACTTCAAAAAGTGAGGACTAAATGAGAGCTAAATATAAAATCGATTTTCAGTTTGTGGCAACAGTGAACCCCCTTCTACTGGTTTCCTCACCATGCTCTTTAACCCTTCTTACTTTCGGACCTGGGAGGAAAGCAAAAGAACGGAAAATATCAGTGAGGTTTTCTCAAGAACTCCGAGGAGGGACTCCAGGCACAACTGCTGCCTCTCCTGAGGCATCATACCAAGAAAATGAGGATGACAGGAAGCTGGTGCACTGAAAGTTCATATCCCTGGCCTGCCTTAAAGTGATGAAAGCAGACTGAGTTCCCCCTGAGCAGTAGACAGGATATATTTATGAGGAAACTATCTTGTTCAAGATAAAGTTCTGCATGTGCTGAAAACATGAGACTGGGCAACCATTTTATCACCCTATAGTTAAGATCATTATTCACCTCCTAAGAACTCAGCTTCAGATAGCTCTGGTGCCTCATTTTTTAAAGATACACAGACATTTGAGGACATCTTGTAATTTTTTTAAAGCAGAGAACAGAATAAATACACACAGGAAAGAAAACATGAAAATAAAAGAGGACAGCTAATGGAACAAAAAGAATTTTGAATTAAGAGAACAATACAGGAAGCATAAGAGACTATAAAAATGTCACTGGACAATTCAGACAATTAGGTATGTCAAATAGGATATTCCTAGGAAAGGGAAAATTGCATCATTCCATCCATAATAGGAGCAAACAGTAAACTAATGTGGGAAAAATCAGTGGAATGTTTGGAAGATGAAGTGAAGAAATCTACCAGAAAAAAATCAAGATACATGAAATAGAAAATGAGACACAAAGCATGTAAAAATCAGAACATCAATACAAAATTTCATTATCTGAGTGGAAAGAAATAGAGGAATTGATATACTACCTTCTGTGTTCAGCTACTGAGAGTGATTTTGTTTCTCTGATGGAGAGCTGAATTTGAGTTAGAAGCAGAACTAAAGAAACTGAAACAATTGTTAATGTGAGACATTTACTAACACTAGGAAAAATCAAAAAGCAAAAGAGCTATAATTATAGCAAACTATGAAATTTACCTGTAAACAATGATTACACATTCATAACATGTATACACAGAATATTGATTTACCCATAAAGTCTTATATAACTAAATTTTGAAGATTGATGGAAATTATTAAAGGATTATGATTAAAGAGAAATTAATTCTGATTTTTCCCCTGTGGAAAAATAGTAGACAACTTCAAATATTTTTAAAATAAAGGACAATGTTGAAACAATTAGATTTATGAATCTGAATAGTAGATAAATAGGCAAAGAAAGGTGACCTTTTGAGGTGCTAGAACTGAGGGTAAAATATATTGGGCAAAGGTGAAATGATGAATTATAATAATAATTTAAATAAAGTATTGTTCAAGTGATAGCTTTGGAGAAAGACACATGAATCCAAATTGTCAATTTGGGAATTTGATTTTACTGTACTTACAAAATTAGTCTAACGCTATATCATGGATCCTAACTGAAGACTCCCAAGTCAGAGACAGAAGATACTGCTCATTGTAAGCTAACACTGTGAATAGTAGCACATCTGTCCTATTTATCCCTTGTCCTCAAGTTCCATTAGAGCAATGCAACAGGCTCACATGTATGTAATGTATACAGTGAGTTTATAACACAGTGTGGAAGACAGCATTCATGGAACCCGCTGCTTTCAGAAGAAGCTCTAAGTCAGCCTCCTATTTGTCGATATGGATGATGTCATCTCTGAAAATTAGCAGTTGAATAAACCACTCTGAGATATGTTTCAGATTAAAAAGAAAGGTCCGGGTCTTGGAATATCTAGCAAGAGGAACAGTTGAAAAAGAGAACCCAGGAGGACCCTGTACCCCAACCCAGATCCAGATTTTGCTATTTAGTGGCTGTGATTTGGGACAAGTCTCTACATTTGAAAGTTTCAAATACTGATTACCTGAAGCCTGAAATAATTTAAGTAATAGAGCTAGCATGGTGCCAGGAATACAATAGGCACTAAAGCTGTAATTTTTATCATTCCAAGAGAGAAAAACAATTAAACAAAAAAGCATATTTTCCAAAATACATAAATCAGGATTGTATGAACTCTTATAAATTGTGAATCTACCTAAAACTCAGCTTTATCACTTTTTAATGGGCATTGCAATATTCTAATCAAAAGATAAGGGAAGGGTGGCATTTGGCAAAGTGGTTAAGATGTCCACGTCTCACATTGAGAGCCTGGATTTGAGTCCCAGCTCTGTTGTCTATTCCAACTTCTTCCTAATGCAGAGTCTGGGAGGCACCATGTGATAGCTCAAGTACTTGGATCCCTGCCACCCACAAAAGAACCCTGGATTGGGGCTGGCATTGTGGTGCAGAAGGTTAAGCCACTGCCTGCAAGGCTGACATTTCATATGAGCACTGTGTCAAGTTCTGGTTGCTCTACTTCCAATCCAGATCCTTGCTAATGCGTATGGAAAGAGAGCAGATGATGGCCCAAGTACTTGGTGCCCTGCCAGCCATTTGGCCACTTGGCAGGTGAACCAATGGATGGAAGAGTTTCTCCCTCTCTCTCTCTCTTTTCTTCTCTCTCTCTGTAACTCTTTAAAATAAATAATCTTTTTTTGAAAAAAGCACAGAATATAGCATGGGAACCTCTTGAGTTGCAAATACAGCTCAATCAATTTCTACTGTTTTACAGTTAATATTTTCCAGCAGACTAAACTACTAATTAAGAGTTCATTATCTTTATGACTTGGAATTTAGAAATATTATTGTATTTTATTAGGGTCAAGTAAAATACTTATTTCCATTCAGAGTCTATAACTATTTTTAGAAAGCTTTTATTTAATAAATATAAATTTCATAGGTACACCTTTTGGATTATAGTGGTTCTTCCCCCTATACCCACCCTCCCACCTCACTCCTGTCCCACCTCCTACTCCCTCTCCCATCCAATTCTTCATCAAGATTCATTTTTAGTTATCCTTATATGCAGAAGATCAACTCTATACTAAGTAAAGATTTCAACAGTTTGCACCCACACAGACATGCAAAGTATAAAGTACTGTTTGAAGACTAGTTTTACTGTTAATTCTCGTAATACAAGTCATTAAGGACAGAGATCCTACATGGGGAGCAAGTGTACAGTGACTCCTGTTGTTGATTTAACAACTGACACTCTATAATGATTATTTAACACAAGTATGATTGAGATAGAGAACACACTTCTAGCAATGTTTGTTCAAAAATGAGCAATAACAATTTTAATGAGGTCAATTGTTCATAACAGATTATATTCAGCTTTTCAACATTATTTCTTTACTTAGCCAAGATTTCTTCAGGGAAAATAAGAAATGCCGTATCCTGTTTATATGTCTTGTCTCAAAAAGAGAACTTAGTGTCCTTTTTATACAAGAAGACATTCATTTCCAAAATAGTAGAATGTGATTAATTGCCTCTTGATTTAATTTTCTTTTGATGTGGTCCGAACATATATTTAACTATAGGATATGTTTTGATAAAGAAATTCAGTAACCAATCACCAAGTTGACACATTTTTCATCAATATGCTATTAAAGAAGCAATTGTATTGTACCGTAAACAAAAAGAAAGAAAAGTCAATAAATAGATGTTTTTCAGGATATGATTTATGGCAGAAGTTCTACAAACTGTGTTTTTCTGTGCCAAATAATTCCTTTCAAGTGCTATTTTTTAGAATTATGTAATTTCTCTCTTTTTATGCCAGAAAAATAGCCAGGATATGAATTTGACATCACATGCATGGTGAGAGTGTGGAAAAGATTCTGAGAACAGTATTTACTTCTACACAAAAGGTCACAGAATTAATTCAGCAAGTCAATGTTTGAAACCAGCTGGCTGAGAGCCTTGGGTATTTGGAAAATTAATGTGTGTATGTTCAAAATGGACGTGTGCACACTCTTAATAACCCTTTCACAGAGCAGAGAACACTGTGTCCACCTAACTTTACAGTTGCACTTTCAAAGAGAAATTGGTAAACATACAGGATCTTACTTAAAGGATTTCTTAACCTCTTAACCTAGCAGAACCAGGGGTAAAAGTGCATTTGGATTTCCAGCTCTTTGAATTATTTTAATGTGTTATAGACTCTGAATCCAGTGAATTTCCAAATGACATTCCTGCTACTCTTAAAAACTCAACAGCTTCACGTCTGTTTATGTCTTCCCAATTTTTTCAATCAAACCTAACTTGCCAAGGATATTTACTGTTGAATATAGATCATTTTAACTTTGTGTTTATGGCCTAAATAAAAACACAATTTTGGAGTGGATGTTTGGCCTAATGATTAAGACACTGCCTGGATGCCTGCATCCCTTACCGGAGTGCCTGGGTCTAAGTCCCTACTCCACTTTCTATTCCAGTTTCCTGCAAATGAATTCCCTGGGAAGCCACAGTAATGGTTCAAGTACTTAAGTCCCTGCCTCCTTTACAGGAGACCTGGATTGAGCTCCCAGCTCCTGGCTTCAGCCCAGACCAGCCCTAATTGCTCCTGGCATTGGTGTTGTGGGGTGTGTGTGTAGCGGGAGGGTGCTGGTGGTAGTGAAGTAGAGTAAAGGAGAGCTCTGTCTCTTGTCTTTCTCTCTCTCTGTGTATGTGTCTTTCTGCCTACTAAGTGAAAAAAATAATATTTTAGTACCATTATGGAGAATGTGGTTATCCTTTTTAGAGTTGCTGGTTATTTTTGGTAATATGTACATAATTTTTATATGTAATTTAAATCATTCATTGTGTGTCCACATTATAGAATTTGTGGGAGGAGTAAATGGGTAAGTCTGAGTCATTAATAACTAATATTTGTTGGATGTTTTCTCTGTGTCAAGCTCTTGTCTAATGACTTTACATGTCAATCATGTATTGCACATAGTAACTCTCTGGAGAAGGTGTAGTTATCTTCATTTTAAATTTGAGAAAATTAATATAGGAGGAGTGAAAAAATCTGCCTACTTCATGACATTTAGGAAAACTAATCTACCTAGAGTGCTCATTAATATATTTAATTTCAGTTCATAAGACAGACTATCTTGACAGCCCTTAAGAAAGAACTTAATTGAATAAATTGTTTGGATCGCTCTCACTCTCTCTCTCGGGTCCAGGAACCACAGATTCTCAGTGGTCCCAGAGGAGATCTGAGTAGTATTCTTTTCTAACAAAACGTGTTTAAGGGTGATGCATTATTTGGAATACCCACACAGTAATAGTCTCTGGAAGTGGGAGGAAGAGTTTTTTCCAATGGGTTGTCCTTGTGTGAAGCAAAATCAGAACTTTGTAAGGTCAGCAGGAAATTATATAAGGGTGTTCCAGAGCACTATTTCCTGACCTTCAAGAGATTTGGGGGATGCCGTCATCTCACAGAAGGGATGGTGGCTCTGACTTCCAAGTCCTCCAGATTCACTCCACTGAAATCCACTGGTTCTTCACTGACAACTTCTTTGGTGCGCTTACAGAGAAGTGTGAAAGTTGATGCATACACTTCCTTCTTTGCACCCTGCTATTCCATGTTATCACTACCAAAATCATATCATTTTTCCTTAACAACAGAATATTAAAGTGTTATAAATTTCCTTTAAAATAATTAATTTAAATTCTTTCAGATTGACATTAACACTTTCCTGCCCGATGGATCTCAAGAATTTTCCCATGGATGTACAAACATGTATAATGCAACTGGAAAGTTGTGAGTATGAAAATTTTACTTCTTCTGAAGACTTTTAGTGTATAGAACACATGAGCATCCCATCATTTGTACAGATGATTTATTTTTCAATTTTTGGGGTACATATTTACTGAATAACCGTATAGTCTTTCACTAGACATTGAAAGAAACATCTATGAACACTTGATAACTATCAACTCTGAAAAAGAAGCAAATTGAATATCTATAACTAGCAGTTTTTAAACTTGAAATCAAATCTATGCCCTTATGCTTATCATTAAAATTAAAAAGAATAGGGGCCATCTTTGTGGCACAATAGGTTGACTGCTACTCAGGAAGCCTGCATCCTATAGCAGAGTGCCTAGGATTGAGTCACACCTCTGCTCTGCTTCCAATCCAGCTTCCTGTTACTGTGTACAATAGGTAGCAGATGATAGCCCAAGTACTTGGATTCCTGCCATTCATGTGGGAAACCTGGGTGGAGGTCTCCTACATGCTTGAGCCTGATCCTACTTCTAGCTTGAGCCTGACCCAGCCCTGGCTGATGCAGATATTTGGGGGAATGAACCAGAAGATGGAAGATTCATTCTCTCCCCCACCCCTATATTTCTCTACCTTTCAAGTAAAATAAACAAGTAAAACTATTTTTAAAAAAGTAAAAAGGATATGATTCATTGAAAATAAACTATCATTTATTTTTTGAGTGCCAACTAATAGGACATGTATTCTGTATATATTATTTTTATACTCATAGCAAGAATATTGTTATTATCTTCATGTTTCCAAAGTTGAAAATGGTCACTCTCACTGATTGAGTATTGTGCTAAATTTCACAGAGATCCTAAAGATAAACTACCTTGCTCCAAATCCTATACACCCCCTTGTTAACTAATATTTATACGTTAATATTATCCTACAGGGTATGTTACAGATGTTATCTCAGAGGAAAGATTTTCTCACATATAGTCAGAGATTTATGCCAGCTTTCAGACACTTCTCTAAATTTTGTCTTCAAAATGAGTCTTTATCCATCACTGCTTAAGGCCAACATGGATGAAAATATTAGGTACACCTGTTTTTCCTGACTTATCTATGTCAGCTCTAAATTGATTGCATTCCATGAAATGCACGGGAAAAAGAAAGCAACTTGTTGTGTTTTTCCTCTGGCATTCGGTTACCTTGGGAGTAAAAGTCCTATTTGGATGGATTTTTTGAAGAAATGGAGCATTGAGCCTGTGATTTTAAAGTAAACTGAAAATATAGAATTGGGGTGGTGCTGTGGTGCAGTGGGTTAACACCCTGGCCTGAGGCACCGGCATCCCATATGGGCACCGGTTCTAGTCCCAGCTACTCCTCTTCCGATCCAGCTCTCTGCTATGGCCTGGGAAAGCAGTACAAAGTGGCTCAAGTCCCAGGGCCCCTGCACCCAAGTGGGGGACCCGGAAGAAGCTCCTGGCTCCTGGCTTTGGATCAGCTCAGCTCTGGCCATTGCGGTCATCTGGGGAATGAACCAGTGAATGGAATATCTCTCTCTCTTTCTCTGTCCCCACCTCTCTCTGTAACTCTGTCTTTCAAATAAATAAAATAAATCTATAAAAAAGAGTATATTATCACAAATAATAAGAGAAAAAGGGAAGACAGGAATGAGGAGGGAGAGAAGGAGACAGGGAGAAAGGGATCATTGTATTCAGGAATCATATCTATGAATTCATGTAACTTCTCTCTATATTAATAAATTTTTTTAACTTTTATTTAATGAATATAAATTTCCAAAGTACAGAATATGGATTACAATGGCTTCCCCCCCCATAACGTCCCTCCAACCCGCAACCCTCCCCTTATCCACTCCCTCTCCCCTTCCATTCACATCAAGATTCATTTAAAGTTGAAAAAAAGTGGATCTTGGGACTTCAGTCTCAGAAACAAGGTGTGCAGTGTTACAGAGATGTCACTAGATGGCACACCTACCCTGTGGGGGTACAAGACCAGCCCCTCCCCCAAATTGTTTTTCTTAAGAAAGTGGAAATATATATTTCTCTGATAATTCCTACTTATAAAATTTAAATGTGTTAATATCCTAGTGTTCCTTAAATATTAAGTACATGTATAGATAAAGTACTAAAATAAATGAGAGGAAAATAAGATAATTTAAAATTGGAAGGCTATTTAGTGATATAAATGGGAAGGGGCAACAAAAGATTCAAAATAGCATAAATTTTGGCCTATACCATGGAAAAAAGCAATCTGAGGACAGATTTATTATGTTGCAATGTGATGGTGTCTATCAAACTATCAAAAGCCAAAAACAGTTGGAAGACACTTGATGCAATTATTAAGATGCCACATATAATGCCTGCATCTCTTATTGACGCATTTGGTTTAAATTCTGGCCCCTCTTCCAATCTAGTTTCTTGCTATTACAGACCCTAGCATACAGCAGATGATAGCTCAACTATTTGGGTGCCTGCCACCTGTGAAAAAGTTGAGTATTCTGACCCAGGGCTCCTGCCCTGGCTGTTGCAGACATTTGCTAACTAAACTAACAGATGAAAGATTCCCCCCCCCCCCTTCTCTCTCTCTCTGACTTTGAAGGGAAGGAAAGGAAAGGAAGGAAGGAAGGAAAAAAGGGAGAGGATGGAGGGAGGAAGGGAGTATCATTATATTCTTAGAATTGTATGTATGAACTATGTTAAATATGTTTTCCTTGTGTTAAGATCACATTAACATAAAAAATTATAAATTTTTTTTGAAAAACATGTTAAAACATGAAAAACATGTTAAAAACTGTAATAGCCATATATAGAATGGTACAATTAGTCATATGAAATAGCTGAATGCAAAGCAGAAAACACAAAAACAGATGCTTAAGAAATACCGACATTTAGAAGTTGTTGGAAGAAATTGCAGATGGTAAATTAAACTCATTTTTTTGTATTAGAATAAACTCTCAAGCAGATCTGTAAAAGAGTATTAAATGGTGTAAAAGAATTCAGATAATTGAAGAAATGGCCATTCTTATTAAGGAAAAACAATAATGTGGTTAGAAGGGTAGTCAAAGCTGGATTTCAAAAAGCTTAAATGAAATATGAGTGATGAGAAAGTGGGAACAACAAGTAGAATCTTGTCCATGAATGTTAGTTATTAAGGAAAGTTTAGAAAGATTATAGTACCTGTGGGAGAGTGGGGTCACCAGGCTTCATTTTTAGGTTAAGAAGAACTTACTAGGGCTTATTTTCAGGACAGATAGGAACATAGCAAGACCTCTTATGTGTCTGCCTTTCTCAGGATATTTCCACAACAATCATTCTCAGCTTGTGAAAAAATAGTCTGTTACCTATGTCCCCCAGTTTCTTAATTCTTTTATCAGGAATGAGTGAATTGCTTCAAGTGATCCTTTCATATTCAGTTATTAAGCATATCCTGACCTTTTAGAACTTAATTTAACACACAGTATAGGATAACCTTTCTTAATTGCTTTAGTAGATGCTAACTAAATCCTGTCCATCAAAATAGAAGCTTATTGAAGCCAAAATTTTCAAGGTGTTTTTCTTATGTCTTTTTTAATGCAATTTTGCTTTTCTCTTCCCTTTTTTAAAAAATCGTGGCTTAAAATGGCAAGTTAAAAGATTTTAAATAAGTTTAACTTACGGGAAAGTAGGTAAAAGAGTTTAACCTGCTATAAAACAAGATCTCTAAGAAAACCAGTGTCTACTTTCCAAAGAAATCTAACTACAAAGGGGAAGAAGAGAAACAATCAATAGTGTTAAGGCATGGAAAATAAACAAAAATGCAAAAATCATTTAAAGGCAAAGGCCTAATGGCTGTGAGGTATTATCTTCCTTAAATTCATTTAATGTACAGCAATGGTGAGGACACATCTAAATGGCTTGGGGAATGTCTCTTCACTTAAACACAAATTGAAAAACTATCAAATCCATAAATATATATATATATTCATTTTATTTGAAAATTAGAAAAAACAAATAGTTCTTCCCTCTGCTGGTTTACTTCCAAAATGCCGGCAATAGCTGGACCTGGGTCAAATCAAATCTGAGAGCTGGGAAGTCAATCTAGATCACACATATGGATGTCAAGAACCCAACCACTTGAACCAACACCTGCTGCCAACCAAAATGCACATTCCAAGGATCTTGGAATCCATGTACAGCTTGGACTTGAACCCTGGCACTAGTTCCTGGCACTTCAGTATGGAATTGGGGCACTCCACGCAGCATACTAGCCACTGTGCCAAATACCAGCCCCTGAACTTTTGCTTATTTCTGTTTACATTTTTATTGCCAAGCACACTTCCATGCACTACATGCAAGCTGAATGTGATGGAACAAAGACATAGCCTCAGCCATTCTCACTCATTGCCCAAAAGAGCGTAATATTGAAATTTATTCCTTGCCCTTGAAACTCAATTCAGTCTCACACCCTGTTGTCTTTACACCCCATCTCTGCATTCTTCCCCAGGTTTGGAGGCCCAGTGGCCACTTGAAAAGACCAGTGTGTAGGAATTCACCTCTGCCTGCCTGCCCAACCCCACCCTTAGTACTCCTAAGGTATAAAAAAAGCCCACCTCCTGAGTTCAGGGCCTCCTGCCGCATGTCCCATAAATCTGCACGCTTTCCATGTGTCATGCTTCCGGCAGTTGGTCACCCACTTCTGTGAATTTATTTTCTCTGAATATATTCTGTCTGGCTGTAGATTCGTATTCTGCATCCTGTTTGTTCTATGCCTCTTTCTCTAACATTTTGGTGCTCTGTGTCAGGAAGCACCAATCTGGGACTCTTTTCCAAATTTAATGAAGACAGGTAAATTGGCATTCTTGTTTATGCTTGATATCATTAGAAATTCTGCTGAAAATCAAGATAATACCCTTTCTCACTCTTAAATTAATAACTGGCATATCTGAAATAGAACAATCCACAAAACTAATTGGAGGAGTTGCTATAGAACCACTTTCCTGACGAAGAAGGCCAACAACCAACAAGGAGTCATGCAGAGTGTGGGGCAGGGGGGCATCATAGAGAAAGAAGGTGTTAATTGCAGACCACAGAGGGAAGAACTGAGCAGTCATTGCTTAATTCCTGGGACTCTGAGGCCTTAGATGTGGAGGTTCTTACAGATTGAAGCTGGGGCTAAGAGATGAATGTTTAGCTTGTATTTAAGTTCCTAGTTAACTGGGAAGAATCCTTGAAGCCAACCCATCACATTTTCCTAACCTCTACTTTCAACTTATGTCAGGATAACCCTAAGGTCTTTGGCATGCTTCCACACTCATCTCTTCCTTCATAATTTTAGCAGTCTTCCTTGGTTTACATTTTGATTTTGGCAAAATGCGTGTGCTAGTCTACTTTGTGTTTCTATATCAGAATATCACAGGGTAAATTTTAATGAAAATAAATTTGCTGGCCTAAATTCTGAAAACTGTAAAGTCCAAGATCAAGGCGCTAGCCTCTATTGAGGGTCTTCTTATGGCCTCATCTCATGATGGAAGGCAGGAGGTATAAGATGCAAAGGAAGTCAAGCACGTCCATTGTAATGGCGGTATGAATATGGAACTGTCATAACCTTGTCACCTCTTGAAAGTCCATCCTCTCAATTAAACTCCCTTACAATTACATTCACAAATTTCAGCACAAGTTTGGAAGGAACAAACGTTCAAACTGTAGCAATATATAAAGATAAAATGTACCACCTTAATCATTTTTACGTGTAATATAGTAGACAATGTATCATTTGGCACAGTATTGTAAAACCAGTCTTCCAAGTTTGGGGTGGGTGTTGTAGCATAGTGGGTTAAGCTGCCATTTGGGATGCCTGCATCTCATATCAGAGAGCTAGTTCTGAGTCCCAGATCCATCAATTCCGACCTAGCTTCCTGCTAATTTAAACTTTGCAAGGCAGCAGATGATGGCTCAAGTACGTGGATCCCTGCCTTCCATGTGGGAGAGCCAGCTGAGTTACTGGCTCTAGGATTTAGCTTGGCCTAATCCCAGCTGTTGCATGTATTTATGAAAATAAAATATTTTTTTTATTTTTTTTAAACTTTTATTTAATGAATATAAATTTCCAAAGTACAGCTTATGGATTACAATGGCTTCCCCCCCATAACGTCCCTCCCACCCGCAACCCTCCCCTTTCCCACTCCCTCTCCCCTTCCATTCACATCAAGACTCACTTTCGATTCTCCTTACATACAGATCAGTCTAGCATACATTAAGTAAAGATTTCAACAGTTTGCTCCCACACAGAAACACAAAGTGAAAAATACTGTTTGAGCACTAGTCACAGCACCAAATCCCAATGTACAGCACACCAAGGACAGAGATCCCACATGAGGAGCAAGTGCACAGTGACTCCTGCTGTTGACCCAACAGATTGACACTCTTGTTCATGGCATCAGCAATCACCCTAGGCTCTTGTCATGAGCTGCCAAGGCCATGGAAGCCCTCGGAGTTCACTGACTCTGATCATATTTAGACAAGGCCATGGTCAAAGTGGAAGTTCTCTCCTCCCTTCAGAGAAAGGTATCTCCTTCTTTGATGACCCGTTCTTTCCACTGGGATCTCACTCGCAGAGATCTTTCATTTAGTTTTTTTTTTTTTTTTTTTATTTTATTTTATTTTTTTTTCCCCAGAGTGTCTTGGCTTTCCATGCCTGAAATATTCTCATGGGCTTTTCAGCCAGATCTGCATGCCTTAAGGGCTGATTCTGAGGCCAGAGTGCTGTTTAGGACATCTGACATTCTATGGGTCTGCTGTGTATCTCACTTCCCATGTTGGATCATTCTCTCCGTTTTTTATTCTATCAGCTAGTATTTGCAGACACTATTCTTGTTTATGTGATCCCTTTGGTTCTTAGTCCTATCATTATGATCAATTGTGAACAGAAATTGATCACTGGGACTAGTGAGATGTAAATAAAATAATTTTAATCTCTCAAAGTTTTTATCTGGCAAAACCGAAATACTGTACCCATTAAGTCACAATTCCCCATCCCTCCCTTCCCTCATTTCCCAGAAGGCACCATTTTTCTGGTTTCTATGAATTTAATGACTTTAGATTCATGTAAGTGGAATTACACAGTATTTGTTTTTCTTGACTAATTTATTTCACTGAGCATTCTTTGTTAAAAATTCATCCATGTTGTAGCATGTATCAAACATTTCTTACTTTTAAAGTCTGAATAATATTCTGTTGCAAGTATGTGCTACATTTTCTTTCTCCATTCCTCTGTCAATGAATACTTGTAAGGCTTCCAGATTTTGATGACTGTGATTAATGATGTTGTGAACACGGATGTACAAATATCCTCTTGTTGATTTTCAATTCTTTTAGATATGTACCCAGAAATAAAGTTGTTGGATAATAAGATGATTCATTTTAAACTTTTCAAGGATCTGCCTAATTGTTTTTCATAGCAGATGCACCATTTTACAGTCACCAACAGTGCACAGAGGTTCTAATTTCTCTACGTCCTTGCCAATATTTGCTGTGCTTTGTTTTGCTGAATAGCAACCATTAGGTTCAGTAGACTATTTTGAATACAGAAGATCACTTATAAGTTAAAGGATTTCAGTGTTTTTTTCCTGTGATTTAGCCATTTGCCATGCTTTATTACTGTCACTGTTTTCTTTCTTCTTTATTTCCTCCAAAAAACTCTTTTAACTCTCAGTTTTTTCACCTGAACCAAATGTCATTTCCATAGCACATTGGTTCAAAACTTGTGTGGTGCTTTCCCTAGAGATGACTCCAGCTTCCAACTCCATGATCCCTTGAATGATACAGTACATCAGCTGCTACTTATACAAGAGGAAGAACTCAGAAAAATGCATTATATCCTTAAGTCTTTCATTAAGAAACTATACAAATTATATAAACCATTAATATTTCAGCAGCTCACTCTTCTGTTTTGTAAGATAAGTGAATTACATTAGAAGATAGCAAAATTCTTCTGAATTCTTAAAAAAAAGATTTAAAAGATTATTCTCTAATATACAGGATGATAAATCTAAAAGA
The DNA here is from genome assembly GCF_051225735.1 of Oryctolagus cuniculus. Classification (NCBI taxonomy): domain Eukaryota; kingdom Metazoa; phylum Chordata; class Mammalia; order Lagomorpha; family Leporidae; genus Oryctolagus; species Oryctolagus cuniculus. Next base: position 57,377,494 of record NC_142868.1, on the reverse strand, counting down.
TAAAATTCAGAAGATAACATCCAGAAACCCAGTATATTCACCAAAAAAGGATCAAGAGTAAAATAAAACCAATTAGGTAAATAAAGATATAGGAATGTTCTGTAATGATTATAAAAGGAAAGTCAGCCAAATTAAAAAAAATGAGAACATGAAAATGAGAAAAAAATGTGTGAATGCAACTTTAGAGAAAATAATCCTAAAAAAATTAGAAGGCCACAAGTATTGTAGAGGTAAACCTCAGAAGTGTTCTATACTGAGGTCAAAACCTAGGAAGTATGAATCATACTGGCAATTGCTTTGGTTGCTTACTTTATATCTTTTGTTCTGAGGCAACCGGGTTCATGGTTCCCTACCAATGAATTCTTACTGGTTATGTAATGAGCATCCCACTCAGATTTCAAAAGATTTTGAAGTCTCCAAAGTACTTAGAGAATGCTTACTCAAATTTATAATCTCTCAGAAATCCCAAGGGGCCTTTTTCTTTAGAATTATATTATCAGTATTCCCTGGCTTGTTTAGAATAATTTGTTGATTTATTTTTGTTAATAGTAGAATGAAAAATACAAATGCAATTATGGAAAAAAAAGTTCTGCCAAATTGCTTTTTCTTGGTCACAGTAAGGAGAGTCATATCATTTCCAGTCCTTAGGCCTACTAAACATTGCTGAATGGAAATAATGATTATAGGAGTAGACATTTTTAAAAGATTTATTTATTTATTTGAAAGTCAGAATCACAGAAAGAGGAAGAGAGAGAGGGAGAGAGAGATCTTCCATCAACTGACTCACTCCCCAAATGGCCACAATGGCCAGGGCTAGGCCAAGCCAAACCCAGGAGGCTGGAGATTCACATGGGTACAGGGGCATGGACACTTGGGCCATCCTCTGCTGCTTTCCCAGGTGCATTAGCAGGGAGCTGGACAGGAAGTGGATCAGCCAGGTCTTAAACTAGTGGCCATATGGGATGCCGGTGTCACAGGCAGCAGCTTTACCCTCTATTCCACAGTGCTGGCCTCAGAGATAGATATTTGACCCAACAATGAAGGTGGCATTTGGGACACCCATACTCCAGATCAGAGTGCATGAGTTTATGTCTCAACTCCACTCTCAATTACGGCTTCCTGCTAATGTGCTCCCTCGGATGCAGTAGATGAGGGCCCAAGTGAATGGGTCCTGGTAGCACACATGAAGGGCCTGAATTGAGTTCAGGCTCTTAGTCTCTCAGTTTTGTTCTGTCCCAGCCCTGGCTATTGTGGGCCATTGGGGAGTAAACTTGTGAGTGGGAAATCATTCTTTCTCTGGCTCGCACATAAATTACATTAAAAAAATAATAGAGGTCTCTATAAAAATGAGGGTTCTCTGCATTTGTTTTTAAACATAAAAATGATAAAAAATACACCAAGTTACAATGTTTCCTATGAGCAGTGACTTTTTTCTATGTTACTAATTGTCACAAAATTTCCCTACATAGCTACTTTTGAAATTATGGAATATAGCTGAGTAGTCAGGACTACTGGATGTAGTTAACATCATCATTTGTAAAGTAAGCCTTCATCTCTAACATAATTATAATCACTGATATTTTGTCATTTCCATGAAAAAATAGCTATGATATATCCTTTCTATGCAAAAATTCTTTAGTCTTTCATGTTTAACTAAAATATATTATCATTTAATTAGCAAATCATGAATTAGAACACCAAGAAAAATATCTTGGGAATGTAGTTTATGATAAAATTGGATGATTTAACAAATAATTTTATGAAATCTTTAACACATTTTAATTTATCTGGTAACGAGTGTAAACAGAATTTAATGGCAATAGAGTTATGAATTTATCATTTATTTGCTATAAACAATTTAAGGCTTGTATACTTCAATTGTAAGCCTTCCTGATGCAACAATTCAATCAACAGGATATACCATTTGAAAACATACTAACTTAAGTAACTTTTTATTATTATAGTAGTTCTCATAACTGTATTAATCATCCTATAAATCTGTTTTTTTCAGATTCATCACTGATGTCTATATACAATTTTAGGTGAAATTATTTTCTATATACTATTTTGGGTGAAAGAGAATCAAATATAATTCCTCACTTTTAATTATATCTTTTTTTGCACAAATGACATTTTAATTTTAGATGTATTTGATATCATAAGATTTAGTTGCAAGTAAAACGTCAGCTAACTTTTGTCTAATTTGGTAATCATTTTTGTTTAGCTTTAATAACAAATATTTTTAAAGTAATTATAATTGCTAGGAAACCTGAAAGGGACAATGTAGCTGTAATTATATGGCAAATTATGAAATAATAAATCATTTGAAGTTATATAGAGATTCCTATAAAGGCTAACGCACATCAGTTTTTATTAGACTATGTGAATTACTGTGTTTGAAATCTGTCCATTACCATGCTGATTACTTCTGTTGAGCATGTAAATGAAAGTATTTTAGTGATATATTTCAAATTCATCTTGAATTTATATTAAAATTTTATAATTTCATTTCCTAAATGTTTAAGCTACCTAATCACATTAAAATCTGAATTTTATGTCATTATGAATACCAGTTCATAATGGCACTCTTCAAATGTTTTCAGAAATAAGAATCTGAAATGGATTTTGTTTTTTTTTTTAAAGATTTTTATTTATTTATTTATTTGAGAGGTAGAGTTACAGACAGTGAGAGGGAGAGACAGAGAGAAAGGTCTTCCTTCCGTTGGTCCACTCCCAGATGGCTGCAACGGCTGGAGCCAGGAATCAAGTGCTTCTTCCTGGTCTCCCATGCAGATGCAGGAGCCCAAGCACTTGGGCCATCTTATACTGCTTTCCCAGGTCATAGCAGAGAGCTGGATTGGAAGAGGGGCAGCTGGGACTAGAACTGGTGCCTTTACGGGATGTCGGCACCTCAGGTGGAGGATCAGCCTGCTGAGCCATGGTGTCGGCCCATGAAGTAGGCTTTCATATGGGATTTTTTTTTTCCCTAGGATTGACTCAGCTTCCAGTTCTTGTGAATGAATAGTGATACTGAAATAGCAGGAGTCAAAAACCTCAAGCTAAAGGATTATAATAGTGTTTTTAGTTTTCTACTGAAAGCATCAGAACAATTTAGATACTGCCAAACTGATTTGGCTGAAAATGTCTTTGTGAATGGATTATTTCTTAAATATGCACAGATCTAATATTTTCAGAGGCAGACAAGTAACATTTCCAGCAACATGGTTTACTCCAAAGAGATGGTCAGGCAGACCCCTCTTGAAACCATGGCTAAAGGAGAAATCTGATCAATCACAACACCTTTTTCTCAAGAAAATTGACTCAAAGCTTCTTTTCTGATTTTAGTTGTGATTTAAAAGCATTTTAAATACTGTATGTTAAATGTGTGAAAATTTTCTGAGGTTTTGAAAAATATGAGTAGTTATTGGTATGGTTGCCATTTTAGAAGAGCAGTTAGCAGTCACAAGGTATCTTATCCAAAATAAAAAAAAGAGGAGAGCTTAAATCTATGATTGAAAACCAAGTGCCTCTGGTCTTCCAAGAAAAAATTTAGCCAAAGTATATCTAAGATGATGGTTATAGGTCCATTTTATCAGAGAGTTTTAGAAAAAGTGTAATTACTAAGAAAATATTTAATATTTAATAGGCTTGAAATTTAAATGAAATCATATGTAACAGCCTGATTTATGGTAAAAGAATTCAAATTAAATTGCATGAATTATAAATAAAAATATTTTAAATAAATACATTTTGACATAGCAGTTGTTCCTTGTCAGTTCAATAAAACTTACTTGAGTAATATTTCTCCTAGCAATATGTCAGCATGTGCCAACAGTGAGCATGTTTTTCCTTTTGCTGTTTAAATTCCAACTGCTGATTAAGAACATAAGCATTTGCTAACTAGGTCAAACTCGAAATCTCTCTCTCTCTTTCTGCTAATAACATTTGCAATAACTAAACCAAATATTCTCATTTAGTTTTAAAACTAAATGTGAATCTACAATTTACTAATAAACCTCTAAACTCATTGTAACTTAAATATATGTTCGTTCTAATAAGTTCTTCCTTCATAGGAAGGTACTTCAAAAAATTCATGAAAACATGGAATTAAAAGACAAGCTATTAGGGCTGGCATTGTGATACAGCATGTTAAGTACTGCTTGCAATGCTTTGTTCAAGTCCCTACTATTTCCCTTCCAGTAAAACTTACTGCTATTATTCCTGGGAAGGCTGTGAAATGTAGTCCAATTACTTGGGTCTCTGTCACCCATGTGACAGATGTGGACAGAGTTTCTGACACTGGCAATCACAATTCTTCTCCTTCTCCAGATTCTATAATTTTGCCTTTTCCAGAATAACATATAATTAGAATCCTACAGTGTATAACCTTTCCAGATTGATTTCTTTCATTTAGAAATTTGCCTTTGGGGCTGGCAATGTGGCACAGCGGGTTAAAAGTGCTGGCCTAAAGCGCCGGCATCCCATATGGATGCAGGTTCTATTCCCTGCTGCTCCTCTTCTGATCCAGCTCTCTGCTGTGGCCTGAAAAAGCAGTAGAAGATGGCCCAGGTCACTGGGCCCCTGACCCCATGTGGGAGACCTGGAAGAAGCTGCTGGCTCCTGGCTTCAGATCTGGGGAGTGATGGAAGACCTCTCTTTCTGTCTCCACATCTCTCTCTATCTTTCAAATAAATAAAATAAATCTATTTTTCAAAAAGAAATTTGCCTTTAAGATTCCTCCATGTCTTCCCATGGCTTCAGGGATCATTTTTTTTTTTTGCATTGAATAATATTCCATTGTCTGGATATAACAATTTATCCATTAACCTATGGAAAGGCATCTCAGTTGTTCCCAAGTTATGAAAATTATGAATAAATTTGCTCTAAATATCGGTGTGCAGGTTTTTGTATTGTTGTGTTTTCAACTCCTATGTGTAAATACCAATGAGCATAATTCCCTGTTTGTATAGTAAGAGTATATTAGGTTAGTAAGACATGCCAAACTCTCTTCCAGAGTAGCTATACCACTTTTGCAGTTCCACCAGCAATTGTTCCCCATTCTCACCAGCAGTCGATGTCAGTTTTGACTTTTAACCTTTGTGCTAGGTATGACTGGTGTTTTGTTCTAATTTGTGATTACCTAATGATGCATAATTAGATTTCTAAATGATTGTAGCTTTAGATCACCAGATATCTTTGGACCACTCTCAATATTTTATATGTACACATAAATAAAGATAATTAAATCAAGATTTTCCAAAATGGCCTAAATTCTTATCTAATGACATGAGGAGAAAATGTGAAATTGTAAAATTGCATAATTTTATTGGAGGGTTGGAGGAATCCAAAGAAAAGTTAGAATTCTTTTCTTCAAACTTTGCAATCCTCTTGAGAATATTATTTGTTTATTTAATACATTTAAACTTCAAAGTATGAGGACTTATTTAAGTATATATCCAATGTTTTTCTAAGATATCTGTATCCAAAAAACTATAATTTTTAAAAGGAATTATAGATAATTGCATTTCAAGCTCCCTGCTCATTGCTGGAAAGTCAATTTACCAGAGACAAAAGTTAATGCAAAGAAATCATGCTTATTCAAGAGGCTAGCAATCTTGAGGGAAAAACAAATACTTGTGTCTCCAAAAAGTACTTTCTCCCTGATTTTCAGATTAGCAAGAGGAATTTCTAAAAAAAGTAAGGGGTAATTGAGGGAGGTTAAGGAGGATAATGAGTGAAGTTAAGGAGGATAATGAGTGAAACTGATTGCAAAAAGTTAAATTGAAACTGGTTACGTCATGGTTCCTTTGGATTAATGCTACACTGTTAGATTTGGTGGCTATAGACTCCTGATCAGGTGGTGAGCCCTTCAGTGTTGGACTTATTGGTCACAAATTAATCCTTACCTGAAATATTACAATACTAGTCATCAGTTAACCCCTGCTAGAATTTTTTATCTATTGAATTAAAGGTTGGTCTGATTAACCATTAAGTTGACAATTGATTTTTCTTAGGCATAATGTGAAAAGAAAATCTATTTACTATAGTTATGATTGCAAGCATAACATAAATTCTTCAGATATCCTTTCCCCCATAGTGTTACACAACAGTGTATCTGTGGAATTTTTAAACCTGAGTCTACTGGACTATAATTGCCATGTTGTTGCTTTCCTATGGACACCATGCCACTACCAGATGCTGAATATTGGCCGTTGTTTTTTGTCATTGGCCATTCCACAGTATCCCGGAAGATGCCCCTCAATAAAGGCAGGATCCAGAGACATTTTCTGCATTTCTCAAGTTCTGTCAGCGTGTTGTTTCCAAGCCTCACAGATAGTCACACTATGATTTTTGATGTTGCACCACCGTTACCATGCTACATGCAGTTAGCACAATTATTAAATATTTATCTGTGCTTCACTCTACTCTAAGTTTCATCTTTGATTCATTTGATCAACCTCTCTGTTTCTATAATAATGGCAACTGTTTCTTATTTTTTATTACATTTCATCTAAACACATCTATAACAGTATATCTGACTACATCAAAAAATAAGTTTGGAAAGGTCTTGGAGTTCATCTGTTTTTCTTTCTGAAGTTTTTATTTATTTTTACTTTATTTAAAAGGCAAAGAGATGGAGAAAGAAACAGACAGAGAGATCTTCCACCTACTAGTCCATTTCCTGAAAGTCCCAACAGCTGGGACTGGACCAGGATGAATCCAGGAACCCAGAACCTGATGAAGAACTTCCACATGGGTGACAGGGACCCAAGTGCTTGAGTAATTACCTGCTGCCTCCCAGAGTGCATATTAGCAAAAAGCTGGAACTGGACGCAGAGTCAGGACTCAAGTCCAGGTGCCCTAATATGTAATATGGATGTCTCAAGTACCATCTTAACTACTGTGCCAAACACTCTTCCCAAGTTCATACATTTGAATAAACTCAATAGATCTTTGTAAAAAATAAGAAAGGGCGGGAGGGAAGGTAGGGTGGAAACTATCACCATGTTCCTGAATTTGTATATAGGAAAAAAAATGCATACCTTAAGTATTTTTTAAATCTTTTATAATATAGCTGGCAAATAATTTTCCAGTCTTTGCTCGAGGAAAATATTTTACCAATTCTGTGGTCAGACAATTCCATTAGATATTCTTACTTCTATGTAGCTAAAACATAACTCTTTAGCTTTCTATTCTGGTTATTACATTTCTGCCCTCAGCTTTCTAAGGATTTTTCTAAGATACTTTTATACCTTTTAAAATTTATTTTATGTACTATCTCTTGATAAATTCAGATATTCTTTTTTTAATTTATTTGACAGGTAGAGTTACAAACAGAGAGAGAGACAGAGAGAGAAAGGTCTTCCTTCCATTGGCTCACTCCCCAAATGGCCACTACGGCCGGCGCTATGCCGATACGAAGCCAGGAGCCAGGTGTTTCTTCCTGGTCCCCCATGCAGGTGCAGGGGCCCAAGCACTTGGGGCATCCTCCACTGCTTTCCCAGGCCACAGCAGAGATCTGGACTGGAAGAGGAGCAAATGGGACTAGAACCCAGGGCCCATATGGGATTCCAGCACCACAGGTGGAGGATTAACCAAGTGAGCCATGGCACTGGCCCCTAAATTTAGATATTCTTTAATTTTAATTATCTTCTCTAAGTAGAAGTGACTACCAAAACTATATCTCCAATACTGACCTCATTTTTAAAATATAAGTCCATTAGTAGCTCTTGGTGTATTTGTGTGGATCCCCACTGACGTTGAGCCTGGCTAGGAGGATTGACGGGGTTTAGGCACCTACATAAGACTGTAAGGTGCCCCCTGCATACCCCAGGCTCTGAGGCTCAATTTGCCTAGGTGGAGCACTAGGCCTAGACAGATGGCTTGAAGAATATCTGTCTCTCTGTGGATTGGACAGGCTGGAACAGACCCTCCGTACCCAGTGGTTGTGTGGAAGCCTTGTGTGCAGAGACTAAGGGAACTCTGCAGTAACACAATAGGGTACAGGATGTAGCTGTATCTCTGGTCAATCACTGTGTATGGCTCCACAAGGAGTAGGTCACTGAAGTGAAATCTGTGCTCAGAGTGAGGACTGCACAGAACATTTGTGCAGTTCATGCAACAGTGCAGGTGAGTGTTGCATCCACTGGGGGCTAATACCCAGGTGATGATCACCTAGAAGGAAAGGAGATAAGGGTGTGATCACACCAAATGAGGTGACCACTCCCCCAGTTCTATTAATAAAGAGGAGATCTACCACACCCAACCTGGATATGCACCCCACCCTGAAGCACTACCAGAGCTCCCTGGCTATACCCAGCACACACCTCAAGGAATTCATTCAAAGTGCAGACATTCCACTAAGCCACAGAGGCATAGTTCAAAGATAGAAGCCATCAGAGGAAAAACCAAAAAGTATCTCACAAATGGCTAAAAATTAATGCAAAAATTCAAGAAACAAGAATAAGGAAGGCAACATGACACCCACAAAGGAACACAAGAATATTTCAAATTTATAATGTGAGGATGAAGAGATTGAGGAAATGCTGGAAACAGAATTCAGAAGATGAATCACAGGATTACTCAGGAGAATCAGAAGCAAATCTATGAATTAAAGAAATCCATACATTACATGAATGAAAATTTTTCCAATGAAATTGAGATCTTAAAAGTGAAATCAAAATGAAATATTAAAAATGAAGAATTCAGTAGATCAAATAAAAAAATGTGGAGGAAGCCTTAACAACAGTCCTGGAAAGAAGGAATTGAAAGTATTTCTAATGCAGATGAAATGAGTCCATGCATAGCAATCCAAAAGACTCCACTGAGAGACTATTGGAACTCATAGAAGAGTTTGCTAAAGTGGCAGGATATAAAATTAACACACAAAAATCAATAGTTTTTGCATATACAGACAATACCATGGTTGAGAAAGAACTTCTAAAATCAATTCCATTCACAATAGCTACAAAAAAAAAAATAAATACCTTGGAATAAATGTCAAAGACCTCTATGATGAAAATTAGAAAACATTAAAGAAATACAAGAAGACATAAAAAAAGAAAAAATCTTCCATGTTCATAGATTTTAGGATCAATACCATCAAAATGTCCATACTATCAAAAGCAATTTATAGATTCAATGCAATCCCAATCAAAATAACAACAAGGTGATAAAATTCATGAGGAAACACAAGATATCCTGAATAGCTAAGTAATCTTACACAGCAAAAACAAAGCTGGAGGCATCCCAATACCAGATTTCAGGACATGCTACAGGGCAATTATAATCAAAATAGCCTTGCACTGGCCCAAAAACAGACATGTGGACCAATGGAACAGAATAGAAACTCCAGAAATCAATCCATGCATCTACAGCCAACTTTTTTTTTTTTTTTTTTTTTTTTTTTTTTGTGACAGACAGAGTGGATAGTGAGAGAGAGAGAGACAGAGAGAAAGGTTTTCCTTTTGCCATTGGTTCACCCTCCAATGGCAGCCACTGCTGGCGGGCTGCGCTGATCTGAAGCCAGGAGCCAGGTGCTTCTTCCTGGTCTCCCATGGGGTGCAGGGCCCAAGTACTTGGGCCATCCTCCACTGCCTTCCCGGGCCACAGCAGAGAGAGGGCCTGGAAGAGGGGCAACTGGTACAGAATCCGGCGCCCCGACCTGGACCGGTGTGCCGGCGCAGCTAGGTGGAGGTTTAGCCTAGTGAGCCACGGCGCCGGCCGCAGCCAACTTATTTTTGACAAAGGAGCTAAAACCAACCCCTGAGGCAAGGACAGTCTCTTCAACAAATGCTATTGGGAGAGCTGGATCTCCATGTACAGAAATATGAAACAAGACTCCTGCCTTATTTCTTACAATAAAATCCATTCAAATTGGATCAAAGACCTAAATCTATGACCTGATACCATCAAATTACTGGAGAACATTGTGGAAATTGAAAGATATTGGCATAGGCAAAGACTTTTATGGAAAGACCCAGAAACTCAGGCAATAAAAGCCAAAACTGATAAATGGTATTACATCAAAATCAGAAGCTTTTGCACTGCAAAAGAAACAGTCAGCTGAGTGGTGAGGCAACTGAAAGAATGGAAGAAAATATTTGCAAGCTATGCAACTTATAAAGGATTAATATCCATAAAGAGCTCAAGAAATTCACCACCAACAAAACAATCCTGTTAAGAAATGAGCAAAGGACATGAACAGGTATTTTTCAAGAGAGGAAATTCAAATGGCCAACAGACACATGAAAAAATACTCCAGGTAACTAGCCATCAGGGAAATGCAAATCAAAACCATAATGAAGGTTCACCTCACCCTGGTTGGAATGGCTCTGACACAGAAGTCAAGAAACAACAAATGCTGGCAAAGATGTGGGGGAAAAGGTACCCTAATCCACTGTTGATTGTAATATAAGCTGATACAGCCATTGTGGAAATAGTTCGTAGATGCCTCAGAAATCTGAATATAGATCCTAACATATGATTCAGCCTGGAATTTAGCAAACCAAAAGAAATTAGCATATGAAAGAGTTATCTGTACCCCCTTGTTTATTACAGCTCAATTCACAATAGCTAAGATATGGAATCAACCCAGATGTCCATCAACTGTTACTGGATAAAGAAATTATTTTATATATACACTATGGAGTACTACTCAACTGTAAAAAGAAAATGAAATCCTGTCTTTTGTAGCAAAATGGATGCAACTGGAAACCATTATAATTAATGAAATTAGCCAGTCCTAAAATGACAAATACCATATATTTTCCCTGATCTGTGGTAACTAATAGAGTATCTAAAAGGTAATGTATTGGAGTGAAATTCACATTTTGAGACTTGATGACTATTCACAGCTCTTGTCTCTGCTTTTCTTCATACTACTAGTTGAACTATTTACTTATTGTAAGTTTAAACTTATGATCATAAAATAAAAGCAAAAAATAAAATTAGAAATAGAAAAATAAGGGGTTGGTGCTGTGGCGTATTGTGTAAAGTCGCTGCCTGCATGCCAGCATCCCATATGGGTACCAGTTTTGATTCCCGGCTGCTCCACTTCTGATCCAGCTTTCTGCTGTGGCCTGGAAAAGCAGTGGAAGATGGCCCAAGTCCTTGGGCACCTGCACTTATGTGGGAGACTTAAAAGAAGCTCCTGGCTCCTGGCTTCAGATTCATGCAACCCCAGCCATTGTGGCCATTTGAGGAGTGAACCAATGGATGAAAGACCTCTCTCTCTCTCTCTCTCTCTGCCTGTCTTTCTCTTTGTGTAATTCAGATGTTCAAATAAATAATCTTTAAAAAATGAAATAGAAAAATAAAAATGAAATTAAAAATTAAAAATAATAAAAATAAATAGCCCTATAAGAATTTTTAAAAAGGAATTTTATCTGTGAACTATATAAATCCATTAAAACTTACAGTAAAAAACATTTTAAAAAAAGTATTCAAGGTGTTTAACTACAGCAAAAATAAAATAAAATATAGGTTCATGTTTTCAACTACTTTAAACAGACATGGGGCCTTCACAAATTATTGAAAATGTGTATTATTAAAAAAGTAGGGTGAATTTCAAAACATTTTGTACTAAAATAAACTTACCTTTTAATTCCATTTTTTGCATGAAATGTTAAGAGTACCCTTCATCTAAGACAATTTTAAATTTGTTAACATCAACACCTGTGTCTCCTGCTGGTATCTTAAGTTCAATGAAACCCAACATAAACTCATTATATACAAACACAAACACACACAAACACCCTCTCTTCCTCCTTTTCCCTTCTCTATTTTCAATTCAAATTTTCTAGCACCTGCTATATGCTACATACTATTTTAGGTGCTAAAAAATCTAAGTAATAAAAAATTTGGCAATAAGATAATAAATCTCTTTTGTAATAATAAATGAGTTATAAGGTAAGGATAACTACTAAGGAAAATCACAAGAAACAAATAATGAGAACAGATGGGAGGAAAGGTATTTTATAAGATGGTCAAAGCAAGCATTCCTAATTACATGAGATGTGAGATTTTACAACTGTGGCATAGACATCTGTGTTGTAGACTAGAACCTGAATATTTTTAGCTGCTTATTTTTCTATAAATATGAATATTAATTAGATTAAGTCCCAATTTTGATAAAATGATCAACTGAAGAATTTCCTCTGAGTTATATTTCTGGAGGGACAATACAAAAGAATGAGAGGTTGCTTTGTTTTACTTTCTCAAGAGATATCTAAAGTATCTGAAAACAATAGTGTCCTAAGGATTAGTGAATGAATATGAAATTGGAAACCACATCTTTATCAATTTTTAAAGTAGAATTAATTTGACTATCTTTTACCTTGAATGAATTTTTTATATAAATGTGATTTTTTAAAATTATACTTTGGTCATTTGGAAAATATTAATTCAATATCCAGATCTTCCAAACAATTGATATATTTCATTGTATAATAGCAGAAGTTAACATCTGTTAATGTTATCATATAGCTCATCAAAAAACCCTTATGTTGTGGGAAGCTGTTCTAATACTTCTCAAAAATTACAATTTTGATTGAAAGTTTAAAATCTACCATTGAAAGCAAATACTTTCAGTTGTTTTCATTGACATGGTAGGTTCATTTCTCCATTTTCAAGAAAATGTCCTTCTAAACATCCATACATAGTAATCACAATTTTCAAACTTTTTTTTAAATAAAAATGCTGGGGCTGGCACTGTGGCCTAGCTGGTAAGGCCGCCACCTCACCTGCAGTGCCAGCATCCCATATGGGTGCCAGTTCTAGTCCTGGCTGCTCCACTTCCAATCCAGCTCTCTGCTATGAACTGGGAAAGCAGTAGGAGATGACCCAAGTCCTTAGGCCCCTGCACCTGAGTGAGAGACCTGGAGGAAGCTCCTGACTCCTGGCTTCAGATTGGTGCAGCTCCGGCCATTGCAGCAAACTGGGGAGTGAAGCAGCCGATGGAAGACCTTTCTCTCTCATGCGCGCGCGCTGCCTGCTTTTGCCTATCTGTAACTCTGCCTTTCAAATAAAATAATTAAATCTTAAATATATATATATATATATAAAATAAAAATGCTGTTTCACAGAAATGCCAGCTAGTTCAATTTGCAACTTCATAACACTGGTGAATTTCCTCGAAAGAACTGTTGAATTAAAGCATGCAACTCACTGATGTGCCTTATGTGGACATGCCATGTGGAAGTACAGGATATTGAGATCTTTACAAATGATCAACATTTAATAAATCTAGTAACTGTTACTACTCCATCCAGGATCAAGTATTGTTTAAATAAAGTGGCATTGATTTTATTGAGGATGTTTACTGCTTCATGAGTTGTCAAGGACATTGATAAATAAAAGTGGCATCCTGTTTAGAGATATGGCAGTAAGGAATAGAATAAGCAGCAGCACAATTTGGTGCCTTAATTTGTGCTAAAGGACTAAAATTCACCTACCATTGGTTTTTCAACATCAGAGCAAAGGTTAACACAATGAATAAAGGCAGATAATGTCTTGCCATGATTATGAAAGTAACTTTGACCTTGCAAATCACATGAAAGGATAATGCTTTATTCTAAAACATAATTTTTGTTATATCATTCCCTTGCTCAAAAGATTTCAATTGCTCTTTGTTTCCTACAGAACATTTTTAAAAGTCATTTTTTCAAGCTGAATTCTAAAAATTATATAACTTGTATTAATCTATTTATTTCTGCTTACCTGTTGTTTTTTATCTGTTGTTTCATTTGCTCTTGTACAAATCAGGTTCTAGATAAATGAAACTATTACTATTTCTATTATAAACCTTAAAGTTTAGGCATTTCTTTCAAATAATTTTGCTGTTTCTTTTTCTTGAAGTGTTTTGCTATCCTCACATTCTTTAGATGCAGGTCCTGCCTTATTGTAAGGTCCAACTCAGATGAAGCTTAAGTACATGTCATAGACCCCTCTTCTGAAGATACAAGGCACTCATTCCGCTGGCTATCTCTGGAAGATTCCTTCCAGTTATTGAGGAGGGTAGGAGTGATCAGTTCCCTTCTCCACCCTATGTTCTGTTCATGCTACCCTGGTTCACGCTAGTTATTTCTAATCACTCAAGTCTCTTTCCCTTAAATAAAAGGTTATTTCCAGGAAAATTTACATGAAACAAGTTCCCTTGCATGATGCTTTGTAGACCTACAGTTTCTCCTTGCTTTGCCTGACATCTTACTTCAGAGGCTACAACATGTTTTCTCTCTCTTTCTACTTTCATGGTAATTGTGCACCAATGAACTCATTTATCAGAATAACAGAAATCCTGCCCCACGGGTCCTATTGACTTTTGATTCTGTCTCTGCAGTAGCTTTAACATACATCTCAATAGTTTTTCACTAAAAAGGAAGAAAGGAGAAAATTCTGCTTATCACAGATCACGCTCATACAGAAATAAGTCTTTTAATTTATCAGAGGCTGTTGACATATTACAAAATCCATTAGTTAATTTTATCCTTAACTGATATTTTGTGCAATAATTTTCTCTTTCACAAACTATGCAGTGTGGATTTTCTTTGTGCTCTTGTTTTTGATGGATAACAGATATTTGCATTTAAATATCACTTTGATTATGAGCATATAAGTAGATTTCTTTAATCTAAAAGAGTAAATAATTAAATAAATAAATGCATTTGGTGGTGATGTTTTCCTTTCACAAATGTTTTAGTTTAAGTCATTTTCTAACCAATAAAAATTTCAAGTTATGTTGAAGGAATCTTCAGTGACTTGAAAGAAGGTGCGTGGAAACTTAATGGTGTGGAAACAAAATGAAGATTGCTGATGTAATCCAGAAGCTGCCCATCCTATGGAAGGAGTATATACATGCATATACCTTAAAGTTTCTACATGCCATATTACATTTTTTAGATAGATTCTTTTTCTTGCATTATTTGTGAAGTGTTATATACAAACTTCAGTAAACTTTTTGGAATGGAATTAGGCAATGCATAGTTGAATGTACAATATTAAAATGATAGAGTTAGATCTTCTCATCTGATGAGACTACACATAATTTTTTTTCTTTCTTTCCTTTGAATGCACTTTCTTTATGTTTTGCCTAGTTGGGTACACAATGAATGATCTCATTTTTGAATGGCAAGATGAGGCACCTGTACAAGTGGCAGAAGGACTCACTTTACCCCAATTTCTGTTAAAAGAGGAAAAAGATTTACGATATTGCACTAAACATTACAATACAGGTACGGATTGAAACTTGTCTTTATACTTATAACTTGTGATTTTATGATATCCAGATGTTTCTTGAGTATAATGCTAGGTTAATTATTTCAACTGTGTATAGATCAGTCATGGTCATAGAACATGAAATGGATGTATTTTCAATTTATATATATTTTACCTTATTGCACATTGTTATATAACTGGCTTGTATGGGCCCGGTTATATATGTTAAGACTTTTTTTGTGAGAAACCCATAGTTACTGTTATGGTTTGAGTATATCTCCCTAGCCTTCATGCACTGGATGCTTGGTTCTCAGTGTGATGATGTCAGAGGTAGTGGAAGATTTAAAAGTTGGACCTGGTGGGAGGTAATTAGATCATAGGTGCTGCCTTCAGAAGGGACGTTCTTGCAGGACCTCAGTTACTTCTCATACGTATGAGTTGTTATAAAATGGGCCATCCCCTGAGCTTTCCTTCTCCTGCAAATGGCTGTTTCCCTTTCCGCCTCTCCACTATATTATGACCGAACAAGGGCGCCCTCACCCAGGCTGAGCTGGTGCTGATGTCATGCTCTTGCAGCTTCAAAACTATAAGCTAATAAATTTCTTTTCTTTATGGCCACCCAGTCTCGGGTATTCTTTATAGTAGTAGAATCTGAACTAATGTAGGTATACCAAGGTGATGTTTAAAAGAATTCCTTTAGTTTGTATATGAGTGGTAAAATCTTTAAAAATCATTTTTGGGCTGTAAACATCTGCTAACACACACACACACACAAAAAGAAATTTCTTTGTAGTTCAACTTTAATTTTTGTAAACTTTCCCTTTGCCAAATTTTTTAGGAATTTTGAGGTATTTTTTATCTGAGCACTTAATACTCACACTGACATAGGAAGCTTTTGCCCTTGAGTGTAGTTATCAGATATATTTATTTGAAAATACGAAGACTGAGAAACTCAATATGATCATTTTAACTTTACAAAATCTGCGCATCTGCTCACTTCTTTCAACTGGTTGAGCTATTCCCAATATATTTTCTAACTAATATGTTTCTAAGATAATATATTGCTGTGAATTCCACTAAAACTCCATCCCTAGGTGTTGTTTGGGACATCAGCCCAATGTGGCAAGTGCATGGCTTCCCGCTAGCACCAACTGCTTTCTATCATTTAATTATAGTAACTATGCTATATCACGGATTCTGCATTTTTCAGAACTATGAGCTGACTTTTCACTATTTAAAGTCCCTAGAATTTAACAAATTCACAGTATCTGATCAAAAAGTCATTGTCATTAACTCAAAGATGAAGCTTACATCTAACTTATAAGGGAGTCCAAGGTTAATATCTCAGCACAATATAAAGGACAGGCAAGTCAATAGCAATGCCCTTGTTCAACTTCTTTAGGGCAATCACAATCATGAACCCTTTTTAGAGAAAAACTGACAAAAGCCTCTAGAGGTGGGTTATAGTGTTGCATTAGTTTGCTAGGGCTGATATGACAATTTGCAGACATGGTGGCTTAAAACAACATAAATGTATTTTTTCCCATTCTGAAATCAAGGTGTCAGTAGGATCCTGCTTTCTCTAGTACTCTGTGGAAGAATCCTTCCCTGCTTTTCATAATTCCTATTTCTGGTATCCTTGGCTTTAGATGCATTACTTTAGTCTCAGTCTCCATAGCCACATGACATTCATTCTCATGTCTCTGTGTTCAAATTTTCCTCTCCTTATGAGGACATCAGAAATACCTAATTTGGGACACAACTTACCCAGTATAACTTCATTTTAACTTGACTATATCTATGAATATCTTATTTCTAAGTAAGATCACATTCACAGGTTCCAGGTGGAGATTAGTTTTAAGGAGATGTCATTTTAACCCAGAATAAGAGATGCAGGGATTACTAGGGATACATTTCTATGATGCAGCATCTAAAGACCCCTCCTTGATTGGCATACTGTAGAGCTACCTACCAAGCTATTATATCTTAAAGGAAAAAATAATCTTACATATGTGAATGGCTGATACAAGCAAAGAATTGAACAGGTGTTTTTCAGATGATATCAGAGGGAATTAAACTGTTTGATCTAAGAGATTGAAGCATAATAGTCTTCTCTAATTATCGAGAGAATCCAAGTATCTGGTAGTGTCTTCAATTAAATATGTGGTGAATTTGCTTCAGACACCAAAGTCTTACTCCTAAAACACATTAGAATACTTTGAGTTATTTTTCAATAATAGACTCAAACATGACAATTGCAAAATAGAAGAGAAAAACACTAAAAACACACTTATAAGTATCTTCTTCTCTTAAAAAAAAAAAGAAATATACTGATTTTAAGAATGCTTTTACCCTGGGCTGGTGCCGTGGCTCATTTTGCTAATCCTCTGCCTGCAGAGCCGGCATCCCATATGGGCACCGGTTCTAGTCCTGGTTGCTCCTGTTCAGTCCAGCTCTCTGCTGTGTCCCAGGAGGGCAGTGGAGGATGGTTCAAATGCTTGGGCTCCTGAATCCGCATGGGAAACTGGGAGGAAGCACCTGGCTCCTGGCTTCGGATTGAAGCAGCACACCAGCCTTGGAGGCCATTTGGGGGGTGAACCAAGGGAAGGAAGACCTTTCTCTCTGTCTCTTTCACTGTCTATAACTCTACCTGTCAAATAAAAAAAAAATGCTTTTACCCACAAATGAATTTCACAAACTGAGAGGTTTTGTTGATTTTTATTTTAATGAAAAATTGGTGAATTTTTTACATTTTTTCTCTTTGTAATCACACGCATTCTGTGTGTAAACAGTGTATACACACACACATACATGCACATAAGAACTGTGTGTATGTGACTATAAATCTATATACTTTTCTTTCCCAGCACTACTCATAAAAACACATATTTCAATAAAACATGATAGCTTGTATTTTTCTTGAGAATCACAATAAAATAAGAGAAGTTATCCAAAATAACCAGTCGTCAGGATTGGTTACTTCTTATATAATGAGATTACTAAGTGAATTGTTAGTTATAGCAAATATTTCAGTTATTCTTGCTCCACTTTATTTCAGTATTTTAAAAGAAAATTTTAAAATATTTACATTTAATAACATTTTAAATATGTTCATAAGATTCATTAAAAGTGGAATCCAAATTTCCTAGTGCTTACATGTCTTTATAACACTTCTAAGTCCAGAAGTCAAATCTATCCTTCATGAATGGTAGTGCTCTTGCATCACCTCTGAAATCACATGTGGCCCAAGATATCATGGGTTTCCACTTGACTCAATCTAGCCATACATTAGCAATATTCCTTTATATGCTCTTTGATATCTTTTCTTCATTGTTGGGTCAGAGAATCGTTCTTAAGGAGCAGAAGATTAACTCTGATCTCACCTTTCCAAATTAATTAGAAGATAGAAGATAGAATAAAACCAGAAATTGGAGGTCCACAACATGATGCAATGGGTTAAGCTACCACTTGGCAACCATAATTCAAAGTTTGAGTGCAGGTCTTAGTCTTAGTTACTCCACTCCCATCCAGCCTCCTGCTAATGCAGGAAAACAGCATAATATGGCCCATGTATTTGGGTTCCTGCCTCCCACAAAGGAGACCTAGATAGAGTTCCAGGGCTTCTTGTTTTTCTCTGACACAACCCTGGTTGCATCAGCCATTTGAGAAGTAAACCAGCAGATAAAAGATTGATCTCTTTCTTTCTCTCTTGTTCTGGCTCTCACTCACCACCTTCCAAATGTTTTGCTTTCAAATAAATAAATTTTAAAATCTTAGAAAAGAAAGAATTGAGTAAGTTAGAGGAACTTTTCAAAAATATTCAATTATTTGATAGGGAGAGAGAGAAGGAAGGAGGAGGGAGCAACAGAGAGAGAGCAAGGACAGATAACAGATGACATAAAGTAATAGAGATAATAGAGGAGGGAGTAGAACCAGGAGATTAGCAGAAACATCAACTTCATGTTTAATTAAAAATTAATTTTTCTGCTATTTATTACATCCCATGACAGAGCTAAATAATAGCAACATAAAGTCATAAGTATATATAACAAATTAAACCTATTTGATTTTGTTATTCACAAAATTATTAATAGGAAATAACATATTTGTTATTTGTTTGTGTTATTACTTGCAGAACTATTCATTTATGATCATATTTATTTCTTAACACTTACTTTAAAATAAATAAAAATAAAGTTCTATGGAAAAAATAGCTCTAGATTCTAAATTATACACTTTACAGCACCAGAAATAGTCAATGGAACAGATTTTTATGTGGTAAGTATTCATTTCCTTAGTCTGCCTCAGAAGCAATTATTAGAATCAAGTGAAATAATAGATCTTGGAGTAGTTAGTCAAATTTGAAGTGCTAGTCAAATGTGAAGGATTATTTCCTCAAAGAGCACACTGTTTCATTACATTGACCTAGATGCTGAAAGAAAAGTAAAAAATATGTTTTCCAGGGACCAACCTGAATATGTGAGTTAGAATATAATGAAATATTTTAAGACAAAATTATTATGAAAATGAAATTGATACTTGATGCCATAACAAAGATCTATTTTACTAATTACTATACTTATTTACAACCAAATAGGAAAGTTTACATGTATAGAAGTGAGATTCCACCTTGAGCGACAGATGGGATACTATTTGATCCAGATGTACATTCCCAGTCTCCTCATTGTTATTCTGTCCTGGGTTTCATTTTGGATCAACATGGATGCAGCTCCAGCCAGGGTAGCATTGGGAATAACCACAGTGCTGACTATGACCACACAGAGTTCAGGATCACGAGCTTCTTTACCAAAGGTAAGTGTTCTGGAAAAACATACATGGACTTGCACATATACTTCAAAATATCTTTTTTTCTGATGTCAGATATTTCTCAAAAGGATTTCACTATTTATTAGTGATTTTAAAAGTAGTATGTAAAGAGAGTAGAAAACTTGCAAAACACTAAAATAGATGAATGAAAAATTATACAGAGCAGTGATATATGCTTTTCACATTGTGTTATTTATTTAAATATCAGTAATAGTCTTGTACATTGTGAAATTATTTGTATCTATAATTTTTAAATATTTAAAAATATATAAAAACATTTATTTTATTTGATTCTACCTGGTAGATTTAAAGGTAGCACAGTACTCCATTGTGTGCATATGCCATAATTTACTTTTTCAATTTCAAGACTAACACTACATTGAGTATTTATACAATCAATATTAAATATATGCATACATAGGTATATATATGTTTATAGGCAGACCCACACATGCATATATATGTATATAAATACTGTTTTACACATATTTCATATATGCTCTTGGAGCTAGAACTTCTGAGCATTGATGTGTATTGCCAAAGTTATCTCCAGAAAAAAATCCTACAAAGTACACTGCCACAAATATTGTGTAAGTGTCCTGGCTACCGTGCAGTTCCAATCCACTTTCCTGCTAATGTGCAGGGAATGGAGGCCCAGAAACTTTTGAGTTCCGAACTTCAAATATAGAGAAAAGTTGACCACATATCTTGAATTTTGTGACAGGTGTAAGAGGTAGAGCATATATAATCATTTGGATTAGAATTTAGGAAGGCAGGGGCCAGCACCATAGCTCACTTGGTTAATCCTCCAACTGTGGCACCGGCATCCCATATGGGCTCCGGGTTCTAGTCCCGGTTGCTCCTCTTTCAGTCCAGCTCTCTGCTGTGGCCCTGGAAAGCAGTGGAGGATGGCCCAAGTGCTTGGGCCCTGCACCCGCATGGGAGACCAGGAGGAAGCACTTGGCTCCTGGCTTTGGTTCGGCGCTGCGCGCTGGCTGTAGCGGCCATTTGGGAAGTGAACAAATGGAAGGAAGATCTTTCTCTCTGTCTCTCTCTCTCACTGTCTAACTCTGCCTAATAAAAAAAAAAAAGAATTTAGGAAGGCATACACTAAAATCCCAAGAGAAACAAGAATTAACCTATTGGATGATGCCATTCAAAAATGTAGAAAATTGTTTATAATAGAACATATGATAAACATGATATAATATGGTAGCATAATATAATTCTGATTATGCGATGACTAGAAAAACATGCTTGCATTTAAAAATAGATGTCTAAAACCATGCACCTTAAGGTCTGCTGTTTTCAACCTCACAAAAGAACCCTGAAATGCCTGCCATTGAAACAATCACTATTTATCTAGTGACAATTTCTAGCAGGTAGGAAAACAAAATTAAACTTAGGAAATAGAAACAATGAATCATTAATTTATGGTAACTGTTTATTGCTCTGTCCAAACTTTCTGTTAATGCAAATCTTGTAGGACTTGAAGGAATTGGAAAATTAGTCAAATAACATTCAGAGAAGAGAATCTCTAGGAATATAATTTAAACAGCTCATTTGAAGTCCTTCACAGCTGAGATTCCTCTCATTTTCTATCATATTGACCTCTACAGTATCACGATAAATCAAACACTTAATAGTCCAAACCAAGAGACTTGTGATTCAATCGTTGGAACTTGGAGCAATTTTACATTTCTGCACCTCCTGCATTAGGTGGACAAAAAAGGGTGTCATATGCATCCCATTGTCAGAAAATGTTTAAGGTTGAATAATTTCTTGTGTTGTGTTTAATATTGTATAATTTCAGTGTTCTTGGAGCAGAGTGAGAAAAAATGGCCGTCATTCTGGGGCTACATACTGGAGAATTTTATAGTCCTTGATAATGTTTAGGTTTATTTTGTATGCAGTAGTAGTAGGTCCCTGAAAGGTGTTTTGTTTTATAAGGTTTTTTTTAGTTCTAAAATTTAACAATTTTAACACTGTATACACATATGTAATATTTGTCTTGAAAACAGAGATATCAATATCAAACTGAGGGATTAATGATAATGATTATAATTTGGTGAAAGAAGGGTGCATTGTCACATACATGGTATGATTCAATGAAATATACCAATTGATATGATATCCACACAATATTTGTATTCCCTAAATATTAAATTAGGAAAAACATATGATAAAATCACAAAGCTTAAATTTTTTAATGCCATAATACTGCAGCTTTGGCATCAAACTGATTCAAAAATAAAAGATGTATATGCAATTCTAAGAATATTTATCCTAAAACATGTCTTCAACTCCTTTCACTGCATACATACATATCCTGGAATCATAATATTATCCCCTAAAAAATAAAAATGTGTGTAAATATGTCCTTTTGCTATGGAAGGAAGAACTTGGTCCTCAAATCTGTATTGAAATGCACTGTTGAGGCTTTTTTTTATGTTCATGATTCCAGTTTGAAGTTATAAATAGAGCTCTTCGACTCCAGACAAAAAGACAATCGGAAGGTTTATGATTATATGAAAGATGATGTTATAGAAATACAAAATACTTCAGCACACAAACACACACACACAAAACCAGAGAGAGAAAGGTCACAAATATAATTTAACCTTAACTGAGTCTGTCAAAAAAGGTAATATATAAAGAAAATCCCATAAGTGTAACAGCATGCACATTTAAAGCATTTCTAGTGACATTCAGATTTATTTTACAGTTCATGTAAGTGCTAAAAATGAGAAAGAGTCTCATGTCCTATTGAAGAGATGACAATAAACTCTAGTAACTGAAGTAGAAATCAGATATAACAGTGTGACCTTTAAAACTCCTTTAGTCTCTTTGGTTGCACTTTCTTTGACTGAAAGGATTAGTCAAGTTCATCTTTTCAAAATAATTTAGCTCCGTTATACAATTTTATGCTATATTTTAAATCTTAAAATAAGAACATTTATGTAGAAAACAAATCCCGTGTTAGAAGCATTTTTCATTTTCTAAATCCTCTGAGTAGCATTAGTATGTACATGACATAGTAGGGCACTGGTGGGTGACCCTCAGGATGATAAATGTCAGAATGTCAAATCTCACAATAACCGGTAGCCTGTGTGATTCACTGCCTCATGCCTAATGCTCAGAGAAAACGAATCAGCCAGCTCCTTTTGCCTTTCCACTAGTAGCTCCACACTACTGCAACACTTGCTCCTCTTTTTTTTTTTAAGTTTTCTCTCTATATATGAAAGACAAAATAGCAGAGAGAAGTGGAGAACACACAGAAACACACAGAAAGTGCTATATATATTTCAACATTCATGTTTCAGAAATTATGTTGTTCTAAAGGTAAAATTATATTTCGTCTTGTATTTCCTCTAACCATATTTTTGGGCTAGTGCTTAATTTGAAGAAAGAAATTTACAAAATATACAAGTTTTAATGTATGGCTAATAAAATTTCTAAGCATTAATATCTGAAATATTCATATTAAAGACAATTATTTCCATGCATTTATTTTTTTTCAAATTGATACATATGTTATAATTTAGAAGCAGAAAATATCTAGTTTTTCTATCAAATAAATAACAAGATAAGTCAATCTGCGTACTCTCTTTCTTCATGACCCTCCCCATCTACTGGAAGATCCTTTACCCAGCCCATCTCTAGACCATTACCCCCTTGTATTTTCTTTATAGTATTTCTGTTAACATTATGTGTTTGTATTTATTCTGTGTTTTCCTACACTGAATGTAAACACCATTAATAATGGATATTATTTTTCTTCCTCATCTCTGTTCTTATAGCATAAAGAATATTACTTAGTACATCATTTTGTTCAACACATGTAGAATGAAAAACAGAAACTGAATAAATGTAGGTAATGTAAGAGGATAGCTGAAGCCTAATTTTGAATGTTTTTATAAACCATAAAACTGATTTTGGACTTTAAATTAATGAAAAGAAAATTAAGAGTTTTATGAAGTTTTATGTTTTATGAAGGCAATACAATCAGACTTGTCTTTAAAAATGATCACTGGTGTGAATGACCTAGCAGTTAAGATGTTGGTTAAGACAACTGCATCCCATATTGAAGTGCCTGGGTTTGATACTGGCTCTTGACTTGTTTCCTGCTAATGCAGACCCTGGGAGGCAGTGATGATGCCTCAAGTAATTAGATCAGTGCCACTCATGTGGGACACCTGGTTTGCATTGCCGGCTTCCAGCTTCAGCTTAGCCCAGTCCCAGCCATTTTGGGCAATTGTGGAATGAGCTAGTAGATGGAACCTCAATCTATCTGACTCCTCGCTCTCTGTCTCACTCTCTCTTTCAATATCTTTCCTCAAATAAAAAATGTTAACAATTCATAATCATTGATTGCTGTGTCAAGGCTACCTCTGAGGGAGTGGAAAAATGTTCGTTGTGGCTTAGATAAATGTGATGGAAGTAAGGAAGGAAATAATTTATAAATTTGAGAAATAGCAAGATAGAATAATTAACAGGCTTATTTTCTTTTCTTTTTTTTAACTTTTATTTAATGAATATAAATTTCCAAAGTATGACTTATGGATTACAATGGCTTCCCCCCCATACCGTCCCTCCCACCCACTACCCTCCCCTTTCCCACTCCCTCTCCCCTTCCATTCACATCAAGATTCGTTTTCGATTATCTTAATATACAGAAGATCAGCTTAGTATACATTAAGTAAGGATTTCAACAGTTTGCTCCCCCACAGAAACATAAAGTGAAAATTAATAGATGATTTTTTTAAAATGATGATGAAATCAGATCAGACCTATTGTCATGTTTAATCCCAGTGAGAGTCAAGTTGGGAGTTGATAATTTCTTTCTTTTTTTTTTTTTTTTTTTTTTTTTTTTTTTTTTTTTTTACAGAGGATCAGTTTAGTATACATTAAGTAAAGATTTCAACAGTTTGCACCCCCGTAGAAACATAAAGTGAAATATATTGTTTGAGTACTCGTTATAGCATTAAATCTCAATACACAGCACATTAAGGACAGAGATCCTACATGAGGAGCAAGTGCACAGTGACTCCTGTTGTTGACTTTACCAATTGACACTCCTGTCTATGGCATCAGTAGTCTCCCTATGCTCCAGTCATGAGTTTCCAAGGCTATGGAAGCCCTCTGAGTTCTCCGATTCTTATCTTGTTTAGACAAGGTCATAGTCAAAGTGGAGGTTCTCTCCTCCCTTCAGAGAAAGGTACCTCCTTCTTTGAAGACCTGTTCTTTCCACTGGGATCTCACTCGCAGAGATCTTTTGCCAGAGTGTCTTGGCTTTCCATGCCTGAAATACTCTCATGGGCTTTTAGCCAGATCCGAATGCCTTTAGGGCTGATTCTGAGGCCAGAGTGCTATTTAGGACATCTGCCATTCTATGGGTCTGCTGAGTATCTCACTTCCCATGTTGGATCACTCTCCCCTTTATTTATTCCATCGGTTAGTGTTAGCAGACTCAAGCTGACTTGCCCCAAATGATAGAGTTAAAAACATACCAGGGGATTCCAATTCAATCCCATCAAGGTGGCATGTACCAATGCCATCTCACTATTCCAAGTGATCAATTTCAGTTCACAATTGATCATAATGAAAGGACTAAGAGTCAAAGGGAGCACATAAACAGGCTTATTTTCTTTAGATGCAAGAGAAGACTACTAGGACTGAGGGTGACCAATGGTAAACAGAGACAGACATTTTAGTTGGAGAAAGAAGTTGAACTTGTTTATAGTCCGGTACAGATTCAGAACTTCTTTTTACTCAGATTAAGCATGAGGTGTGTGAGACATCCAAAGGGTTTTGTTACATAAAAACTTGTCTATAGAGAGATCTAGTCAGGAAATAGAAACTTGAAGCTGTGAGCACAGATATGCATGGGAATAGGATTCATTGGTGAGAGATTTGAGAGAAATAAAGGAGGTATGAGAGAATAAAGATGGCCAAAGACATAGCCTGAGGAACTCATAAAAGAGAAAGAGTCCACAAGTACATAAGAGTGGTACAGATGGAAAGAAATACAGAGAACACAGGTCACAGAAGCCATGGGAAGATCATGCTTCCAGGAGAATGCAGTCTTTGGCACAATGGCTTGGGAATGGTTTCCAGGACATAGGTCTCCTGACAGTGCATTTAATTAGTAAGCTTTAGGCTTTATTTCCTCTCAAGGAGTAATACTGAGAACAGACTAGTCTTTAAAATATAATTAGAAAAATCGTGGCCGGCGCCGCGGCTCACTAGGCTAATCCTCCACCTTGTGGTACCGGCACACCGGGTTCTAGTCCCAGTCGGGGTGCCGGATTCTGTCCCAGTTGCCCCTCTTCCAGGCCAGCTCTCTGCTGTGACCAGGGAGTGCAGTGGAGGATGGCCCAAGTACTTAGGCCCTGCACCCAATGGGAGACCAGGAGAAGCACCTGGCTCCTGCCATCGGATCAGCGCAGTGCGCCGGCCGCAGCGCGCCGGCCACGGCGGCCATTGGAGTGTGAACCAATGGCAAAGGAAGACCTTTCTCTCTGTCTGTCTCTCTCACTGTCCACTCTGCCTGTCAAAGAAAAAAAAAAAAGAAAAGAAAAGAAAAAGAAAAAAAAAATTGTTGGCAAGCAGTTCAGTTCAGAGGATGCACCAGACTGAGTGGCACTGTGGCAAAGAACAGCAGGCAGTAAGGTGTATTTAGAAGTTAATGGTTCTGAATCATGTGGGAGTACACTGTATGTCATGAGCTGATGTGAATGTGTTGGACTCACAACTGCTATCTTTATTTTAAAGTTACTCACTCTTGAATTCCAAAATTCCCAGTCTGTATTGGAGGGGTAGCCAGGATGGAGGAGGAGAAAAAGAGTTGAAATTGGTGGAGGGTCATAAGAGAGGATGAGGAAGTAAGTCTTTAAGGCTAAATGTTCAAGAACTATTTGCAATTAGCTGAAATCTGTCAAGCAAAAATAGCATTTTTCATATACCTGTTGTCACTGAAAACACTTGCTGAATTAGTTTAGAAATTGTATTTCTGATTTAATCTCTTTGGTTCATGTCATCATAGATTCAAGATATTAGAAAATGTGTACATATTTTATAAGTCATTTTGCTGCAGGAATAATGTGACTTGACACAGTGGCTTTGAAAACTGTATTGCAATTTCCAGGTCTGTATGCATCCAGAGGCATCCAGGAATTTCTGACAGATTTTAAATCTATACTTTGCAAACAACTGGAAACTTAACACAGTCCTAGAATAAAATGAGCCATTACTTTTTCCCCAGTGATGATCATTTTGACCATCAGAAATCACATTTAAGTTGCAAGAAGAAATGCAAGGTGATACCTTGTCAAAATACTTCATATGTAAGTTGACAGCATTAGAAGAGACAAGAAGAGCACTCTTTGTAAAATAAAATATTCTAATCCAAGATATTAACAGAGTGTTTCTCCAGAAAGTGAATCTCCATTTGAGTCATCCATGACTCACTCTTCCGCCTGTATTTTAACATTTGATACCTTCGTTCATCTGTTCATTCACCCAGGAGATATGGATACTTGTGCTGAACAATAACAATGCAATATGTCAGGCAACACAGTAAATAAGCACAGATGTCATGGATTCTGGACTAGACTTGGGCAAAGCCCAGCCTTACACATTGAAGAGCCAGTTGGGAAAGGTGGCAGAGAGATATTTTTTTCTTTATTTAGTCCTCCCTCCAATACTTTCCCACAAATGTTGGGTCACTTACCCTTTAAAATTACAACCTAACCTTCATCAAAATTCCCACAGGCTGCCATTTGATTCAAAAATACAGGTGAAACAAAAAGCATAAAAAGAGTCAAGTTTCCAAAATGTAGGATGATCATCCTTAAGATAATTATATATGAGTCTAAAGAAGCCGTGCATCTTTATCTGAACCCAGCATGATTTTCTGCCTCATGTATCCATAACTTCTTGGACAGAGGAATATTTATTTCTACTAGATGGAAGCAGGCTTTCAGGTAAATTTCCATTTCTAAGAAAAAATGGGAAATATCTTACCTCACATAAATGTGAGAATCTCTTACCTTTATTTCAAATAATGGCAAATGAGTAAACTTTCCACATCTAACTATGGTGAGGTATACAACAAAATAAAACATCTCATAATCCCTCACAAAAGGTAACAGTTTTGTAGACATTGCAAGGTATATCATCTTAACTCTGGAGTGCATGCACACATCCACACACAGATACAATAAGAGGGGGCATTAATACTCAAAGAATACTTTTATCCTTTAGCAATTATCGCGTACAGAAATATTTCTTCAGCCACAAACTCAAATCACCACAATAGTAACCTGATGTGATTATTAAAACTGTTTCTTAAAAGTCAACGAATTACTTCATCCAATGGACAGAGGTCTGTATGAGTTTGATTCTAGAAAATATGGATCTTGCTCTTTCTTTTACTCTTCCTTTCCTGTCTCTTTCCTTTGTGTTCCTTTTCATTTAAAAGTGTATTGCGTTATTTCCTTTTCTTTCTTTTCCTTTTCAGTCTCTTCCCATCCTTCCCTTTGTGGTGACAGGAAAAAGCAAGAGCTATGGAGTCTTAGCTGAGGAGGAGATGGTTGGTTGGGGTTGGTGGAACCTGGGTAAAGGGTGTACCTACATATCAAGTACCCATAGAACGTGGTAAAGTAAGTTAGGACCAATGCCAATAGGGCCTTCAGGAATAGGTCCAGGACCAAGATAGCTACTGAAACCAACAGTGTGCAGGCTGGGAAAGTGACTGGAAGAATTGAAATATATTAGTTTTACCTATCAAATGAACAATCAAAATGCTCTGTTGACAATAATGGGAGCCAAGTTTCACACTTTTAGGGGAAAGCATTACGTATACAAAAATCATAAAGTGTAGATGAAGCATGTGATGTTGAGTTGGAATTAAAGATACTAGTGTCAGTTCATGGTTAATGGATAGATAGACATAGATAGATACAAATGCTGTTTTGTCTATGTACCAAGTACATATGCTTGTGTAAGTCCTAATTCTGTCCAAAGAGAGAGCTTAAAGGGAATGCCACAGAAAGAAATTAGTAAACCCAGAACACATATCTTGTTTTAAATAAGGATTCCTCATAAATAATGAATAAATATAAATAATAAAGGACTGATTCATGGACTGGACCAAGAAAAGTACAAGCTGATCCTGGAATATCTTATAGAAGAAAATAAGGAAATGCTCAAATAATGGCTTTTCAAAAAATATCTGTTTACTAACAGCTAGGGCTAATATTGTCCTAACCTGGAATAGCATTAGCACCAAAATTAACAATGATATAAATGTACTGTGTCCTATTGAATAATATAACTATCCATGTCTATACTGATATAAATAATAAATGAATAAAAGGTAAATGCAGGAGACAGGCAAGTTTCCTTACAATATAATGTTAACAATAGATGTAGACAAATGGTGGAACTGGGAATTCACCATACAGTAATAGCAGCTTCAGTCAAAAATCATCAATGAAAGTTAAACGTAGTGTGTGAAAGCTTAAGGTAATAGAATATTCACACAGTTTCAAAAAACTCCACAAATGGAAATATTAGAACTGTGATACCATTTTTTTTTGCCACAGTGTTTTGGCTTCCATGCCTGCAAAACTCTCATGGGCTTTTTTAGCCAGATCCAAATGCGTTAAGGGCTGATTCTGAGGCCAGAGTGCTATTTAGGACATCTGTCATTCTATCAGTTTGCTGAGTATCCTGCTTCCCATGTAGGATCATTCCATCCTTTTTAATTCTATCAATTATTATTTGCAGACACTGGTCTTATTTATGTAATTCCTTTGACACTTAATCCTATCTTTTTGATTAATTATGAACTTAAACTGATCACTTTAACAAGTAAGATGGCATTGGTATATGCCACCTTGATGGGATTGAATTGGAATCCCCTGGAACATTTCTAGCTCTACCATTAGGGGTAAGTCCGAGTGAGTATGTGCCGAATTGTACATCTCCTCACTTTCTTATTCCAACTCTTTTATTTAACAGGGATCACTTTTCAGTTAATTTTAAACACCTAAGAATAATTGTGTGTTAATTACAGAGTTCAACCAATAGTACTAAGTAGAACAAAAAAATACCAAAAGGAATAAAATAGTAAGTTGTTCCTCGACAGTCAGGACAAGGGCTGATCAAGACATTGTTTCTCATAGTGTCCATTTCACTTCAACAGGTTTCCTTTTAGGTGCACAGTTGCCATCAATCAGGGAGAACATATGATACTTGTCCCTTTGGGGCTAGCTTATTTCACTCAGCATGATGTTTTCCAGATTCCTCCATTTTGTTTCAAATGACTGGATTTTTTTTTTTTTTTTACTGCTGTTAGTATTCTATGGAGTACATATCCCATAATTTCTTTATCCAGTCTTCTGTTGATGGGCATTTAGGTTGATCCCATGTCTCAGCTATTGTGAATTGAGCTGCAATAAACATTGAGGTGCAGACAGTTCTTTTATTTTCCAATTTAATTTCCTTTGGGTAAATTGCGAGGAGTGGGATGGCTGGGTTGTATGGTAGGGCTATATTCAGGTTTCTGAGCAATCTCCAAACTGATTTCCATGGTGGCTTTACCACTATGGCAAAAAAAAAAAAAAAAAAAAAAAAAAAAAAAAAAAAAAAAAATGACGTAAATGAAAGATCTCTGTGAGATCCCAGCTGAAAGAACAGGCCATCAAAGAAGGAGATACCTTTCTCTGTAGGGAGGAGAGAACTTCCACTTTGAATGTGGCCTTGTTTAAATAAGATCAGAGTCGGTGAACAGCCTTGGCAGCTCATGACAAGAGCCTCGGGTGATTACTGACGTCATAAATAAGGGTTTCAATTGTTAAATCAACAACAGGAGACATTGTGCACCTGCTCCCCATGTAGGACCTCTGTTCTTAATGTGTTGTACTTTGCAAATTAATGGTAAAACTACTACTCAAACAGTACTCTGTAATTTGTCTGTGTGGGTGCAGTCTGTTGAAATCTTTACTTAGTATAAACTAAGTTGATCATCTGTATATAAAGATAATTGAAAATGAATCTTGATGAAGAATGGGATGGGAGAGGGAGTGGGAGATGGGATGGTTGTGGGTGGGAGGGAAGTTATGGGGGGAAAAGCCGCTATAATTCAAAAGTTGTACTTTGAAAATTTATATTTATTAAATAAAAGTTGAAAAAAATATATGATGTAAGAACAATGGGGAAAATGGGAATGGGTTGATAGTATTATGTGGTAAGATTAAAAGATCTTTATTTGCATAAACTTTTTAAAGTAATCTCATACTTTGGTGGATGTATATATACATATATAATCAAATATTAACAATTGAGGAACACAAATTCTTTTCACTATTCTTATAACGTATCCTTAGCTTAAAACACTTCAAAATAGGTAGTAAATAATCATATAGTACTCATTTAAAAATGCATTGAAATAAAATTATCATAATTTAGTTGACTAATAAAATTTGAAAATTTCAGATGAATAGATAAAATTAAAAAGTCAAAGGTGCTATGTATATTTTAATGTTTATGTTTCAGAAATTATGCTGTTCTAAAGGTAAAATTATATTTCATCTTACATGGCCTCTTATGTTTTTGCACCAGTGTTTAATTCAAAGAAAGAAATTTACAAAATATACACATTTTAATGTATGGCTAATATAATTTTTAAGTATTAATATCTGAAATATTCATATTAAAGGCAATTATTTCCATGTGTTTATTTTTTCAAATTGATACATATGTTATAATTTAGAAGCAGAAAATATCTAGTTTTTCTCTCAAATAAGTCACAAGATATGTCAATCTGCTTACTCTCTCTTTTTCTCTTGGCTAGGTTTCATATGTCAAAGCTATTGATATTTGGATGGCAGTATGCCTCCTTTTTGTGTTTTCAGCCCTTCTGGAGTATGCAGCTGTAAATTTTGTATCAAGGCAGCACAAGGAACTTCTGAGATTTCGAAGAAAGAGAAAGAATAAGGTAAATGATTCAGTGTATTGGGTTTGGTGGGATATCCATTTTCACTGGCAAGTGCATTTTTTGTATTTAATAGAGATGTACAAAGAGGATATTGTGACTTGGGGCTAAATGACCAATTAGTTTTCTGTTGATCTTAGGCAAAAGACTGTGAAGCAATTGATCAATTAGTTTTACAAAGTGTCAAAATAGCTTCAGCAAGAAAATGGTGATACTACACTTTAAAGAGCTATATCTAAAGCAATACCTTAAAGAGCATATCTGGTGGCAAGAGAGCTTTATCTTTTTTTTTTTTTGTAATGTACTTTCTGGACTAACAGTGTCTTGCTTCAGTTAATGAAATAAGGAATTTCTTACTTGTAATATTAGAGTGTTTCTAACAGCTTTACTTTCATAACTCATCAGATATAATTATTAAAATTGTTCCTTCTTATGAGATAATTCCTTTAATTTTCCATCAAATGTTATTTATCAATGGCAGGGTAGTACGTTTGTGCAATAATATATGATCTATTTTACACACAATATCATGTTCATGACTTTTCTGTGGAAACCTCATGGGAAACAAATAACAAGACATTGTTGTCTTTCTATAATCTGTTAAAAAATGAACTGATAAGAAAATTCTTATTTTGAACATCATAAAGGGAGCGTGGATGGGAAGGTCCCCTGTTTTTAAGACCTGGAATGGAACTTCCCTTTACATGTATATGGTTTGGACCCACCCCATCCCTTTCTGATGGCAGGGTTTCTACTGACAACTTCAATTCTTCTCATCTGAGTATACTGAGATTTTGAAAGCAAATGGAATTCTGAAGCAATAAAGTAATATCACAGTTATATTGAATCATGACCAAGATACAATATACTGAAAAAGTCAAGTCAAACACAAATTTTAAACATAATGATATAGTTCATATATTGTGAAAAGTTAAGAATTTTTTGAAATTTGCAATTGTTATTCCTTATGATTTGTAAATTATGTACTAAAATTCATTTTTTAAAGTTTTAAGACACTAAGCTTTTATTTCTCCGTGCTCCTGTCAACTCAGTATTAAAACTATTCTAAAGTAACAATTTGTTCAGTCATTTTCAACTGGCACTCAAAAAATTATCACTACTCTAATAATTAGCAACATTGAAAGAACCTCAACACTGGGAAACTGAGTTACTACATTGGACAGAAAACAATGCTAGAGCTTACATTTCATAAATCTTTATGAAAATATA
The DNA here is from genome assembly GCF_051225735.1 of Oryctolagus cuniculus. Classification (NCBI taxonomy): domain Eukaryota; kingdom Metazoa; phylum Chordata; class Mammalia; order Lagomorpha; family Leporidae; genus Oryctolagus; species Oryctolagus cuniculus. Next base: position 57,344,223 of record NC_142868.1, on the reverse strand, counting down.
TGCGCATAATTTTGTATTAAAATGTATTTTAATGGAGATATTACCTTTTCTTTATCTTCTTGCCCCACTTCTGCCTATTCTTCTGCTCTAATTATATTTTCTCAATCTTCTTCACTCTCCCTTTACCTTTCCTCTCCCTCTTTCTCCTCTGCCACTCATTCCCCTGCTTGCTTTCTGTTTTCTCTTAAGATTCTTGTCATTGGCTAAAATATTGTAATAGGACAAATGCTGTATCATAGGAGTAAAGCTTTTATCTTTCTTTGCTATTAGTGATTGATGAAAACAATTTCCTCTTCTAATGTCACTAATCACAAGCAATGCAATATTCATTTCCCTATTACCACGATTTTCTTTTTCTTTTTGTATTTTCCATCTTTTTTACCTTCTTCCCTCTTCTTGTTACAATGAATCAGCCATGTTCTGCAAATACCTGAAATGAAAAGTGTTATGTACATGGTGTCTAAATGGGAAAGTCTGAGAGCTCAGATATTCTACATCCACTATTTGATAGTCAGAGTATCCACTGGATAAAATAATAGACTTCAATATTAGACATTGAATTCTTGTTCCTAATTTTAAAAATTTTAAAACTATGTATCTAAGGATAAAGTGTCTCTCTACTCTGTTTTACCACTTGAAGAATAAGTTAAAATATCTTATACCCCTTACTTTTTTAACTTTAGAAAGACACAAAAATTGATGTTCCAGTGATTGCATTCTGGGAAAATGTAGGAATACAAAAGGTAATATCGTATCATTTTCTCACCACTACTTGAAATATTCAGGAAGCCAATGTCATGAAATATAATCAAAATTCATTACAGAAAGATGTCAGCTACTTTTAAGCTCAACTCATGCTTTGCAGTAGATACTTTGCATAAGTGAAATATCTCTCTTGATACATACGTATGTTAAATAGTAAATGTGATTAAAATCAATTGTGTAATTATATTTAATTATATTTGGCTTGATTCTCTGGTTTCTCAATCCCTCTTGGTCCACTTTACCTTCCAACAGACAGAAGCTTTTGCACTGGAGAAGTTTTACCGTTTCTCAGACACGGTAAATTGACTTTCTTAACTCTAAGTACAGAAATGTGGTCATCAATGAAAAGCAGTTAGCACATTCTGCACCAGGACAGTGTTTGGTGGGGAAACATAGCACCTCTCACACTGAAACTCAAACAAACACCATCCTCCTTCAGATAAGAATGATGATCTCTTTATCTAAGAACCCCAATCTTCCTTTACTAAATAAGAGGATATTCATAAATTACCTTTCAATTTATTAAAAGAATTCTTTTATTGTCCAAAATAATTTTAACTATATGTTGGAGGAGAAATAGTATGTATATTTTGTAGTAATCTCCATGAAAGGAACAATCTTCAACTTGTGCAAAATCAGTTTCAAAGTAAGTAGAAAGGTTATTCATGAAAACAGATTCTAAAATTAGCTGTATAAAAGAAATCAAAAGGTCCAGAAACTGCTTTGTGCAGTCAATGGAACTTTAGAAACAATTCTTACTGTTAAAATATACTAAAATTACAGCAAATGAAAACTGAGGTTTTAAAATTTTCTATTTATTTTATTTTTTGAGAGGCACAGTGATGGGAGAAGGGGAGAGAAAAAGAGGGAGAAAGAGAGAGAGAGAGGAGAAGGACGGGGGGAGAGAGAGAGAGAAAGAGCACTTCCAATCACTGATTTACTCCATTCAGGTCTCCCACATGGGCAGCAGGGACTCAACTACTGGAACCATCACCCGCTGCCTCTTTTGTGGAAACAATAGGGGGAACCTGAAATTGGGAGTGGAGCCAGGTCTCAAACCCAGGTACTCCAATGTGAGAAGTGAATGTTGCAAGTGGTGTCTTAACCACCAGAACAAATGTCTGACCAACAATTCCATCTTGATAGAAACATTCTTTGAGATTACTGAATAACAAGAGATCACAAGTATTCATGTCCAATAATAATAGCTAAGTATTTAGAAAGGCTAAAGTAGAGAGTATTGGTCATTGGTGATTTGACTTGTGTGCCCATATCATAATTAAATATAAATCTACCAAAGCCAAGGAATTAGCCTGTAAAATCATTTATCGATAGGCCAGTCAACTAATCTATAATTTCTGGGGCACAATGTCTTTTAAAGAGGCTCCCCATGTGATACCACAAAGGGCCATCAAAAACTTCATTAAAAATGTGTATTTTGAGGGGCTAACGTCATGGCTCACTTGGTTAATCCTCTGCCTTGTGGCACCAGCATTCCATATGGGTACCAGGTTCTAGTCCTGGTTGCTCCTCTTCCATTCCAGCTCTCTGCTGTGGCCCGGGAAAGCAGTGGAAGATGGCCCAAATGCTTGGGCCCATGAACCTGCATAGGAGACCATGAGGAAGCATCTGGCTCCTGGCTTCGGAATGGCGCAGCTCCGGCCATAGTGGCTATTAGGGGAGTGAACCAATGGAAGGAAGACCATTCTCTCTGTCTCTCTTTCTCACTGTCTATAATTCTAACTGTCAAATAAATAAATTAAAAAATTTTAAAAATTTTAAAAATGTGTATTTTGAAAAATATGCATAAATTTTAAAATGTTTTGCATTAAAATAAATTTATCTTTTTATTTCATTTCTGTGAACTTCTTGAAATGCTCTCAGACTATATACTCAAGATAAGAATTCCTACAAGAGACATAATGTTAAATGAAGCTTACCTTTTTAAAAGATTATTGAGGCCGGTGCCACAGCTCACTAGGCTAATCCTCTGCCTTGTGGCGCCGGCACACCAGGTTCTAGTCCCGGTCGGGGTGCCGGATTCTGTCCTGGTTGCCCCTCTTCCAGGCCAGCTCTCTGCTGTGGCCAGGGAGGGCAGTGGAGGATGGCCCAAGTACTTAGGCCCTGCACCCACATGGGAGACCAGGAGAAGCACCTGGCTCCTGGCTTCAGATCAGCTCAATGCGCCGGCCGCAGCGCGCCAGCCGCGGCGGCCATTGGAGAGTGAACCAAAGGCAAAAAGGAAGACTTTTTTCTCTGTCTCTCTCTCACTGTCCACTCTGCCTGTCAAAAAAAAAAAAAAAAAAAAGATTATTGAGACCCATTAATATTTTAAAGTCCTTAGTAGATACTCTTATCATCAAAAATCACTCAACTATTTTGTTTTGCTATTAAAATTATATATTGCTTCACAGCATATGATTTATCCTTTTTGTTTCCTATCCCAGAAAAATAATTTCACGTAATCTCTTTGCTTTTACTAGATTATCTTAATTAAATTTTTATTGCATGCAATTTAGTAATTATATGTAGTGTTTGCTATATATATATATAGACATACACACATACAAAATCTCCTTTTGGAATGAAAACCATTTTATCTCTAGTAACTAAATAGTTAATGTTTTAGAAACTATAGAAATAAAGATATTTATTTTATCAATTATTGCTTTATAAAGGACTCTGATGAAAAATGATGCTTACTTCATGGACATACTCAATAAATTCTGTCTTTTTTAAAGCAATACAGTAAAACATACCTGCTTACATTCATTAGAAAGTGTATTCATCTCCTTTATTTTTTAAATATGGTACACATTGGGCAAAGCTGTTGATAATTTCATGTTTTGAAAACAATTTCTTTTAAACTAAAAGCTTCTAGGTTGGACAAATTCATTTTTTAAATTATGAATTATGTATTTTGCTGTGAAACAATCTAAGGAATCTAAATCTGTTTTTTTTTTTTTTTTTTTTTTGACAGGCAGAGTGGACAGTGAGAGAGAGAGAGACAGAGAGAAAGGTCTTCCTTTTGCCGTTGGTTCACCCACCAATGGCCGCCGCGGCCGGCGCGCTGCGGCCCGCGCACCGCGCTGATCTGATGGCAGGAGCCATTAAGTCAACATAGCCAAAATTAGTCCACATACTGACCTCTGTCCTTTATTATCATGAGTGCCAATTTACTGGAATTTTACTCAGCACTCTAATTTGATAGAATAGACAGTATAAATAAAATAACCTCAGTATAGGAAGTTTGCAACAAGGGGGTATTACTAGGGAAGATTAACTTGGTTCAGCATGGACTTAAGCACTGTATATAATCTTTTATACTTCACTTTTTATTCTGTTAAGGTATCTTAGTATCCTTTTGTCTATTGTGAAAGAACACAAGTTTGCTCTTATACCCGAATTTCCCCACCCCACACTGTCATAGCCTGCTGGGTGCTGATCACCACTGCTCCATGCCATGGATGCTATCTCCAGTGCTGTGTATGTGTGGGTGGATGCATGAAATGAGAGTCTTTTGGAGAGAAGCTGCTATTCCCATGTATGATATCATTAGTTTAGTCCTAGAGGCTTATAGAGACATGCCAAAGTGTTTCTAAATGTATGCGATGTGGATTAAAGACATATGGATTAAATGGGATTGCTTTAGTGCATTTCATATAGCTTCTTCCACACTACAAATGATGATCTAATATATTGCTAAGAGGAAACACATTCACAGTTTTCCGGTATTTCTTTCCATCTGCTACCATGTATTAATTATTATCTATATATGCAAATGAAATAGAAATCGACTTTTAGTTGTATATTTGAGAAATGATGACCAATTACATGTTTTTGAGGTAAAAATACATTATTGACTGCATTTTGACTATGTATACAATATTATTATTTTAAAAACTTGTGTATTTATATGCTGTTTTAGTTTAAAATTAACTCATGATAACTTCAGGATAGAAATAATTGATTTTCTGCCCTGCACATTCTGTCAGCTCCATAGTCTTAGGACAAATACAGATATATAAGTACACTATTTGGGGAAGGGACAAGACCCTATAATTGAAAGCAGAATGGTACCTATATACACTAAATAATGTGATAATAATTCCATTCCAGGTCAGTTTACACTTTATTCTAGATTAAAGATATTCATTCAATAGATAAAATATTTCCTGAAAATGTCTTTGTTACCAGAGGAAAAGTAATTTCTCAAGAAGTTAAATTCAATTTGAAGGACCCACATTAGTGTATGAAATTAGGTCTTCTCAAGTATAACAACATTTATAAGATTTTATTAATTTTCTTGAAAAAATATTTAGAATTTTACATTAAACACAATTATTTCTTATAGCTATATACCAGCAGAAATACATGTTATCAGTTATTAACTTCCAAGCCATTTCTGAATTTAAGTTCAATTTGTCAAGCATAAAGTTAACAACTAACTCATAGCTAATTTATATGTCATCTACTATAAATGCATGATTCTCCTGGAGCTAGATTGCAAACACTTCTATATTAACAATTACCAGGATGAAACCAAGAGCTGAGAACTCAATCCAGATCTCCACAGTGGTGGGGACAATTATTTGAGTCATTACCTGCTACCTCCAAGGACAGGCGTTAGAGTGAGGTCGGACTCAAGAGTGGAGCCATGATTCAATCCTAGGCATTCTGATTTGAGATCCAGGCATCTCAGGCAGCATCTTAGCCAATAGGTTGAAGGTCTGTCCCTTTCCGTTTTTAAACAGGACAGTGATTGGTATAGAAATATAAAGCCAAATATTTTAACTTAGACTATTTCAGAAAAACAAATTTTAATTCACCAACTATTTTCTAAGATAATTTCTCCCAATAAAATAAACCATTGTTATGTTTATTAAAAGCTTTAAAAATTCATATGATTTAAATTCATGCAAATGAAAACTGACAGTTTAGTTTTCCTTCCTTAGTTACTTTCCCACTTGACAATCAAAGTATAAAGTTAAAGGAAATTATTTAAACAAGAAGAACTTTGGAGTAATCTACATAACACCTGATTTATACAAAAAAAGCCCTAATGGGACTTTATTAAGGCAGAAATGTTAGGATGAATATATTGTAGTTGTTGTTGTTGTATCTTACAGCAACTCAAATAATCAACATCTCATGCTGTTATACATGCTTACCATTTTGTTACCATTCAATGGCAATCCTCAAGCCTTTAGCACCTTTACATTCAAGTTCTGGGTTGTTTTTTGTTTATTTTTTTTTTTTTTTGTATTTTTAAAGACCAAAACCAAGATAGGAATTTAATTATCATCTCGCATGTATGCTAATACATTGTTTTGATGATAGTGATGAAGTAAGTCTATTGAGTGGCTATGTATCACTTTATTTTCTATCTCTAGCATTTCTAGTTATATCAATTGGTCTTTGGCATAAGTTTATTATTAAAATGAAAAAGCACCTAGAAAGTTTCACAATATGGTACTAATGCATAATTACTGAAACATTTTTCTTAGTTGTGAATTTAGTTTAAGAGGTCTTCCTATAAAAGAGAATTGTTCAGAAACTTAATAGCCTTTTACATTCTTCACTACCTAAACTTTTAACATGCTTTAAGCACAGTAAGTTACTTCTGGATAATTTAAGGTATTTCTTCAACTTTACTTTTATACTCAGCTATGTTCTTCAGGCTATATTTAGTTCATTCTATTTGGTTTTTATTACTCCCTGTATTTGGAATTATAAAGTGCCTTAATTTTCTAACCATTAAACATTAGTTAACTTGCATATAGTCTCTGAGTAAAATTTTAGGCATTTATTTTAATTCCTTTCATTTTGGCATATAATTCATTAGAACTTAAGTTGATATTTCCAGAAAGTTAAATTATCTCAAAGAAATATTTGAGTACTAATTAGAGTAAGGAATATCACTAAACATCTAAGCATATATAAACACAAGATACTTTTATGATTGGGTTATTAAAAGCAGAAAAACCATTTTAGTAATAAAATAATTAAATACATCTTCTAATTTAGTAGTCTAATAAGCTGCAAGAAAAACTTCATCCATGCTTAAAATTATTACTTAGATTGAGCTTTTCAAAAACAAAATATCCAAGAACTAATCCTTAAAAACAAACAGAAAAGGCCTGTGCCGCAGCTCACTAGGCTAATCCTCCGCCTGCGGCGCCAGTACACTGGGTTCTAGTCCCAGCTGGGGCACCGGATTCTGTCCCAGTTGCTCCTCTTCCAGTCCAGCTCTCTGCTGCGGCCCGGGAAGGCAGTAGAGGATGGCCCTGCACCCCATGGGAGACCAGGAGGAAGCACCTGGCTCCTGTCTTCGGATCGGCGCAGCGCGCCGGCTGTAGCGGCCATTTGAGGAGTGAACCAACAGAAGGAAGACCTTTCTCTCTGTCTCTCTCTCTCACTGTCTAACTCTGCCTGCCAAAAACAAACAAACAAACAGAAAAAAATTCCTTGAGCCTACTGTTGTCCAGGACCCTGCTCCCTTTCCACTCCCGGATGCCTGGGAGTGAAGAATGGGCCATGTTCAGGAGTCTTTTCATTGACTCCCCACTGAGCTTAGATTCTATTTTTGAAATAAACCTGATATGAGTCCACAGGCCTCATCCCATGGGCACACTTAAAATTCATGCTGTTTCATTGAATACATGTAAGATAGGAATTAGATTTATGCAAAATTCTGGTAGTCATATGGCAAAACCTATCTATTTAACGATAAGGTAGTAAGATCTAGAGGAGTGATGTCATCTTTCCAGTTTTTGCTGTTGATCAACCTAGTATAACAGTGCACAAGAGTAAGTCCACCCGGTGAACAGGCAACAGGGGTAGCCTATTATACATAGTATTTTAGGCTGGTTTGGTTACTGAGAGATTAAACAATCTAATAGAAAAAGTAATTAAAGTTGTTATTAGCATTTTTCTCTCATATTGTGTTTATAAGTAATAGAATTTTTAAAATTAAAATGCTAATAATATACTCAGGACAATTTGAGTGTCATTTCAGGTGTTTTCTGTGTTCTGTATTTTCTCTTACCCTAAAAATGCTTCAGATGATATAGTAATGTTTTCCTGGAATAAGAAATCAAGAATCAGAGAGTTATTTAGCTAAATTAGGGCTATCCAGAAATATCTGATAATAAATGATGAAACTGTGAAATTTATTAACTATAATAAAATATTTGCATTTTAAATCTCAAGCTTAAGTTTGGTGAAAGTTGTATTTTCATTTGGATAATTTTGTATATTTGGTACTTTGCAAAATATCTTAAAACAATTTGTTTTATACATATATTTTTATAATGCCAATTTAGAATTTGCTATAAGTTTTAGGACACAAATTCTCTCCAATACCTTGTTTCCTATTACATTGCTAGGAAATTTTTATTAAGATTAAAAATTTCTCAATAATTCTAAACCTAGTAAGAAAGTTATCAATGAGACATTTATTAATGAAATATATTCTAGATGCTTTTGAAAACAATAATGCATCAAATCAAGTTATATAACTTTTGGTTATTCAAGGTTTATTTCCTGACATATGGCTAGGTCCTTTAGTAGATTTAAAGATTTTTTTTATTCATTTGAAATGCAGAATTAGAGAGAGAGAGAGAGAGGGAATCTTCCATCTTCTGATACATTCTCCAAATGGACACAACAGCTGGGGATGGGCCAAACTGAAGCCAGGAGCCAGGAGCTTTTTCTAGGTATCCCATGTGGGAGAAAGTGGCCAAAACACTTGAGACATCTACCATTACTTTTCCTAGTCTATTAACAGGGAGCTGGATCAGAAGTGGAGCAGTTATGACTGGAACAAGCACCCATATGAAATGCCAGCATCCCAGGTGGTGGCTTTACCTACCATGCCATAATGCTGGCCCTTAGTAGATTTAAAAAAGAATAATCACCAAGTTTATAAGGATGGCCTTGCAAACATCCATACCCATAGTTGTAGAAACAAGATCAGGAAATAGGAATAAGTTAAAAATAGAATAATAGCTCAATACTAATGCAAAAGTCACTGCAAAGTATTTTCTTCATAAATGACTACTTAAAATGTAAATGAACAAGTGTTATAAGAATTCAGAAAATTTTAAAGCAGTATTAATTCATACTGACTAGAATAGTTAGAATTTCCCTCTTGAAAATTCTTCTTTCGTAAACTTTATTGTGCATTGTGATTATCTAAGAGAATTGTTAGAAATGCAGATTTCTGGGACAACCTAAATGTTAACAAGTAAAAATTTCTGTAATTAAGATTCAGAAGAATGGGTTTCGTAAATCTTTTCCAGTGATTCTGGGACAAGCGTAAATGTGGATCAGACTGAGAAACAGTAACCTCAACCATTCATCATTATCACATACATAAAGAATGATGGTGATTTTAAAAGTGTTATTGGCTTCTAAGCTGAATCAATACTATGTGAAGATGATTTAATATAAATTATTTGAATACATCATATTCTATTAAAACTAATATCCAAATGTGATGTAGCTTTGAGTTAAACAGCACCATACCTTGGTTTACAGGTTTTGTAGAATAATCATACATATGAGACAAAACTACACTTTAGATTCATATATAATTTACATAGTTTTATAGAAATATGGAAGGCAGGAGAGACAACAGCTATAGTATTTTCATCTAATTGAGAAGTCTTGCAGCTACTCAAGTATACAGGACTTTTTGTCCACTCACCAGTACCATACATGGCATGAATTGCTTCCATGTTTAAAGAAATAAATATGATATAGGCAGCAATGATCCCTTGGATCTGGAACCATTATATTAAGTAAGAAAAAACACTGTGAGATGGGAGAGCCATGTCACAGTGTTGCACTGCAACCAAATTCTTTCTAAAGGCATTCCTTCTTACTATCACTCACATCCACATGGTCTACACACTATCCAAGGAACCAACCAGCTTTTAATGCCTTTGTTATAGGTATATTAATGGCTCATTTCAACTTCTATTTAAGCCACCACTCTGTGGGTAGATGGAATAGGATAACCATGATTTTTCCATTCTAAAAAGGCTTGATCATAAGGCCACTGACTAGGGCCTAGCAATCTTTGAATATCCAGAGTTTGTTATGAGGGCAAGAATCAACTTTCAGTCCCATCACATATATTGCACTTAAGTCAACCAATTATGTAGATTTACCTTTGCTTTCTTCAACCAGTAAATAGTTGATTCGGTTCATGATCTTCCATCTAGGACATTCTACTGGTGAATTAAGTGACTGATTTGGCCTTAATGGCAAGAGAATCATTAGATTCAAACCTCAACTGGAGATTCTATTAGTGTATTGTCAGTTGACATTTATGGGGAGGCCATGCACTCGTTCAAAGTCACACACCTTAAGTTGTTCATGAGAATGTCGTTTACATTTTATCAGAAAACTTGGATCAGAATGGATTGTTGACCTGGTGGATGTCTCAGGCTTAAATATAGACTGAAATCCTTCATATTCCTTTAGACCTAAGGGCTATTTCTAGCAGAGCTTACCAGAATGCCAGCATGAGAGAGTTTTCTAGTCTGGAAGCATAGATACCACCTTAAAGTGCCACTATTGAACTCTTCTCAGAAATTCCAGTCTGCATGTGTTTTAGCAGCAGATGCCTCCACAACTTGTGAATTTTAAGGCACAGAGAGGGCATCTTGGTCTACTGTATGCCTCAGATCTCTTGCAGTTTGCCTCTGCTTCACTTTCAAATTCAGTCTTCTAGTCACTTTTATATGATGGGGTCAATAGAAGTCTAAAACGGACCCACTAGATTTCAAGATTGCTATATGCTGTTTTCCTCACAACTGCGTAGGAGAGCAGTTTGTGCTTTGGTGTTTTTTAACTATCTCTAGTGACTTGAGATGAGATTATTCCCAGAAACTTAACTGATGGAGCTGGTCTTTGAATTTTACCTAAATTAATCAGCCATTCTTACCTAGTCACATATGCCACTGCAGGTTTCAAAGTCTCCCAAATTTCTCTTTAAAGAGGAAAACTACTAAACTACTATTTATTACTAATAACATTATGTTTACCTTTTAAAACTTTGATTTATTTGTTTGAGAGACTGACCAACACACAGTCAGAGCTCCTGTCCATCGGTTCGTTGTTCTGAACATCCCTGAGCTGGGAGCCTGTAATGCAATCCAGGCCTCCCATGTGAGTGACAGGCTCTCAGTTACCTGAGCCATCATCACTGTCTCCCAGGGTCTACATTGGAAGGACACTATAGTCAAGAATTGGAGCTGAGGATTGAACTCATATACTCCAATGTAAAACACAGGTGCCTTAACTGTGGGGCTAATCATCTCCTTACTGGTTTACTTTTGACAGTAACCTAACCAAATTGTTTCTTATTAAGTTGACAATATGTTAGAGAATTTAGGTTTCCTTAGGTGTGGAAGGAAGATTATAATTGTGCCTGGTCCATATGAAGGTATACTTAGTGTGATGATTATTTTTGTACACTGGGATTAAAATAAAAGCATTAGTCAAGTTTAGTAAAATCATACCATTCTCTTTCATTCTGCTGAAATTCCTGAATGGTTTTGACCATGCCCAACACGGTAGAAGCTATTAGGAGTCAGTCAGCCTGAAGATCCATTTAGTTTTACCAGAAGCTAGACATGCTATTCTATACAGAATTAATGAGGACTAGAATCCCCGGTTTACTATTTCCTTAATCAAAAGTAAAAGTTCTCATTATCTTCTTGTAATCTTGTACTGATTAACATTTCTTACAGAGGGAGACTTAGACAATTTTAAGGGCTCCCTTTTCAGTACATCCAAGTAAAAATGGACTAAGGGATTACTGACTAAATACAGAAATGGCAAAATCCTCCACTCTATGTGTCAAACTGTTTCAATCACACATGGAGGCAAAGAATACAACTACTGGATATATCCTACTCATTTTTTCCTATTTACAGTTTTTTTTTTTTTTTGACAGGCAGAGTTAGACAATGAGAGAGAGAGACAGAGAAAAAGGTCTTCCTTTCGCTGGTTCACCCCCCAGATGGCCGCCACGGCCAGCACGCTACGCCCATCCAAAGCCAGGAGCCAGGTGCTTTCTTCTGGTCTCCCATGGGGGTGCAGGGCCCAGGCACTTGGGCCACCCTCCACTGCACTCCCGGGCCACAGCAGAGAGCTGGTATAACAATGATATCTATTATCACAGCTGACACTTCGCCCTTTTCCTGTTCCATCAGCACCTCTTTGGCTCTTCATATTGCTTTCTGTTTCCCAGCAGTATGACCATATCTTGTGCACTGGCATCTGGGAATCCCCAAAAGCTGTATTCACTGCCCTTGGCCATTGAACTTTAACTATACTATGGTTTGGGAGTCCCATTTTGAATTTTGGGCAAGGAGATCCTGGCCTTCAAGGTAATTTTCTATCAGCTGCCCTAACTGATGGAATAATTTTAGCAACCTATGTCAGAGCCTTTTTTTTTTTTTCCCCATTCCCCATTGATATCATTGGATTTAACTTTTGAGCTGAAAGGAACAGATATAACAGGATTCTAAGTGAGAAGCAACCAGCTGGTGAATCTGTTCCAGGAATCATTCACAGAAATCCTATCATTTTTTTTACTGTGTTCTCTCTGTGTCTTAGCCACCTAAATTGAGTTACTTGAATTTACCTCTGGCCATGATCATTCCTCTGATTTCCTTCTCATTAGTAAAATCCAACATGACAGCCACAACAGTAAATGTGCCTATGAATTTATATACCCTCTTGTCTTCCCAAAGGAGAGTCAGAGTCACATGCCTAAGGGAATCCTCTAGCCACACTGTCTACCGGAATGTAGGTCAAAGAATATGGTTTGGGTAGACTCAGTTCTGATTGTCAGGTGACCAGCTCTGCACTTAAACTCTATTCTCAGCTGGTGCTGCGGCTCACTAGGCTAATCCTCCGCCTGCAGCACTGGGACCCAGGGTTCTAGTCAGGGTTGGGGAGCCGGATTCTGTCCTGGTTGCTCCTCTTCCAGTCCAGCTCTCTGCTGTGGCCCTGGGAGTGCAGTGGGCAATGGCCCAGGTCCTTGGGCCCTGCACCCGCGTGGAAGACCAGGAGGAAGCACCTGGCTCCTGGCTTCGGATCAGCACAGCGTGCCAGCCATAGCGGCCATTTGGGGGGTGAACCAATGGAAGGAAGACCTTTTTCTCTGTCTCTCTCTCTCACTGTCTAACTCTGTCAAAAATAAAAAATAAAATAAAATAAAAAAACTCGATTCTAATATCATCCTTTCTTTCATCTCACAGTAGTCAGACGGTTTCCCTTCCCAGTATAGAGTCACAACACCTCACCTAGGCTTCACCTACTCCAAGGGAGTCACTGATATTACCCCTGCCAGTAATAAGCATTGACAGCAAATACTGAATTTTACAACTGAATTTTTGCAATGTCCGAAAAGCCTATAATTAGCTCCTAAGTCAATTAACGTAAAGGTCCAAGAAAACATGAATTGCCCAGATATTTGCCAGCTCTGCTCAGCAGTGACTCAGCTTCTAAATAATTGTTCAGTCCAATGTGGCAACCACTAGCTACATGTTGATACTGAGCACTATAAATAAATAATATGATCTTATACTCATAAAACTGCATATATGAAATTTGTTCCCTTTATATAAATTTTAAAACTTTAATAAAATTAAAAAGAAATACAGAATCTGAACTGAGATGCTTTATAAATTTAAAATGCACACCAGATTTCAATGACTTAATATGAAGAACAGAATGTAAAATATCTCTTCAATTTTTACTTTGAATAAATATTGAAATAATATTTTGGAGCCGGTGCCACAGCTCACTAGGCTAATCCTCCGCCTTGTGGCGCCGGCACACCAGGTTCTAGTCCCGGTCGGGGTGCCGGATTCTGTCCTGGTTGCCCCTCTTCCAGGCCAGCTCTCTGCTGTGGCCAGGGAGTGCAGTGGAGGATGGCCCAAGTACTTGGGCCCTGCACCCACATGGGAGACCAGGAGAAGTACCTGGCTCCTGCCATTGGATCAGCGCGGTGCGCCGGCCACAGCGCGCTGGCCGCGGTGGCCATTAGAGGGTGAACCAATGGCAAAGGAAGACCTTTCTCTCTGTCTGTCTCTCTCACTGTCCACTCTGCCTGTCAAAAATAAATAAATAAATAAATAATAAAAATAAAAAAAGAAATAATTATTTTGGAAATATTAAAGTTAGTTTTTGTTCTCTATGTAATGTAAAAACTATTTTATTGTTAACATAAAATTTGAAATTACACATGCAGCTTTCATTTGTTGCTCACATCATTTTTTTATGGGAAAGGGCTGTACTCTACAATAACTTCCATGATGACCTCCCCAGGTTGCAGATGGGTGACATCAAGATGAAATGCAATGTTCTTCCAAGTCACAACTGGGCTTTGTTAGGTCATGAAGCTGCTTGCTTTGCTCCCTGTTTCTCTTTCCTCCAACTGAAACAAGAAATTAACTGCTTCTTGAGCCACTTTTGCCTGAGATTTCTTCTATCAATTATTCATCTGCCAGTTTAATGAGTACTCCAATAACAGATTTACCCCCCCAGTTATTTACCTCAGCTGTCACTCTGATGTGATGGATCAGCATCTGATTCTCAGAATTCCCTCCCAGAACTTGCAGCTACATTGAATCCAAAATAGTCTGAAAGCCTGGTCAAATTTTCTCCACTGCTGATATTTGTGCTCAAACTGTCACTCAGAGAGTCTCCAAATACCAATAGGCTTTAACCTAATATTGCATTTACTAATATTATTGGTGAATGTGAAGTTGGAAATACACCAAGTCTGCAGCCTCTTCATCACGTGAGGACTCAATAGTTTCTAAAGTAACAGTTTGTTATGCTCCCTCACGACACAGGACATGTAGGTACAGTTCCCAAAGACAAAAATCAGGATGTATATAATTGTGTTAAGACAAAGAAGCCACAGACTTTGTTCTGAATCAAACTGGTATACAGTCCAGTCACATGGGTAAGAGATCTTAAGCTCAATGTGCACTGTTCACAATGCAGGTGTGATTTTTCACAGTGAATGCTACTACCCCCTATTCAGCTTAACTCTATTGTTTTCAAGGAAATGATGTTCAAGGAATCAGGGATCATTCTTAACAGTCCCGAAACAGCTCAGACCTGATGTTAACGTTTTACTCATAATTGAGAAAAAATTTAGTTGTTCCCTAAATATGTTAAATGGTAAAATACAACCAAGAAGAACTTAGTGGTTCCCTAAATATGTTACTTTTAAATGGATTATTTCTGTTTTGAGATGAGCAATAGGGGTTTTTAAAATTTTCAAATTAAATTCTCCAAAACAGATGGCTAGACAAGTAATCATTTAATACTGTCTTGCTAAATACATCTACTAGAATTCTGAAATCTTAGCATTTTGGTAATGATTTCTCAGGTTCTTCAACTACTATATCAACATATACAAATGCCCATTGAGATGTTGCTTTGGTTCTTTTTTAGTTGGACTTTTTAGAAGCACACGGGTTGACCTAGATTAATAGGTTATTTTATACTTCAGCATTCAACTGATTCACACACAATCTAGTGCAAATTACTCAGGTGACCAATATTTTCCTTTTTGAATATGAACACCAGCATGATTTACTATATAAGTGTAAGTGTAAGGACACCATTTCATCACTTACATAAGAACAGTGTAACCCCTAGCACTTTTTTATGATAGACAAAATCTTGAAGCAAACAAGTACATTTAACATTTTCATAGAAGTCAAAGAAATAGCAATCTAAATGTACATGGTCATAAGGAGTATTAGAAAATCAATTTTTAATTTATGCAAGATTGTAACAGAAGTCACAGGGAATATGGATTGTCAGCTTTTATTTCAAACTTATTTCCTCAGGACTCAGTTATATAAATTACCAATGAAATATTTCCCAATAATTATATCTTTTTGTTTTTCAGGTGGAAATACCTTACTTCAGTAATTTCCAAGAAACTATTTTAGACATAACTGAATCAACTTTGGTCATTTCCTCATTTTTAGAATTCAAAATTTATATTTTTATATAAATATTTTTATATTTTTATAGTATACTATATATTCAGCAGTTTTCACAGATCAAAAAAATGAGCCACTTATTTTTATCATATTACTGTGAAAAAGTACTACATACATACATGTGTGTATATATAATGCTACTTAGATATATAACAACTTTATAAAGTATTTTACTTAATTATACTTTAAATTTTTAGTTTTAGTATCAAAATTGGTTGCCATCTATGCCTAGATGAATGCATTAATAAACAATTCCTTAGAAAACTTAATTATAGATTATTGAATATAGTTTTTCTCTTTCATTACCACATATTTATTAATCTTTCCTTTAAATTTTGGTTTTCTTTTTGTTTACATATTTAGAAAATTCTATTAAATTGGCCACATTTAAGATGGTACTTTTAGAAGAATAAAGTTGTAAATAACTGTAAAATTTTATTTCTTGTTCTTGAAAAAAAATATGCCAAATTTCACTCATAGTTTCAACCAAACCAACACACTGGCAGAGTAATTGTATATGAACTAGTCTATGTAATGATCTTAGAGATCTTCCCAAAAGGGTTATTGTAAAACAGAGAAATAGCATGGGGTAAGGATAACACGGAGCAACCAGTGTTACTGTGCTAGACTATACTTGTATTTTCAAGAAATAGCTTGAAATTGTGGGAAACAAATATTAAAAGGTTTGCCTTTGTGATAAAGGAAAATTCAGTAAATGATACTTGTACATTCCTCTTTGGCACTTTATGTTTATCAATTTAGATACATAATGTTGTACATATGTATGTATGTATATGTATCTATGAAAGACAGACCGTGAGCATATATAACACAATATCTCAATAACTTTTTCTCTAATCTCTTCATTTGTATATGCTAAGAATATGTAGACAATATCAGATTTCAGTTTTTTCCATTAAGATATAGCTTTTGAGTTTTATATTTATAATTGGACTCATCAATAATGATATAACAGGACAAGTGAATAAAACATCACTGGGGGAAAAAGCAACTCATCTTTACAAATTATTCAGTTACTTTTTATATTAACATAAATATTTGTTATGATAATACTTAAATTATAATTATGAATATTCTGCTTTACATGTCTTAATCCATTACTAACAGATTCTCTTACATTTTTCTTTGACAGGATGATGAGGTAAGGGAAAGTCGATTCAACTTCACAGTCTATGCAGTGGGACCTTGTCTGCAAGCAAGAGATGGTGTGACTCCAAAAGGCCCAAACCATGCTGTCCAGGTAACGCCAAAAAGCCCCGATGAAATGAGGAAGATCTTTATTGACCGGGCCAAGAAGATTGACACCATCTCCCGAGCCTGCTTCCCATTGGCCTTCTTGATTTTTAATATTTTCTACTGGGTTATCTATAAAATTCTTAGGCATGAGGATATTCATCAGCAACAAGATTAGGTCTCTAGGGGCACATAAGTGCAAATGTTCAATTCAGAAGAAAGTTTCCCTCTGGTGGATGTGTATGTGTGAGTGTGTGTGTGTGTGTGTGTGATACAAATAACTATTATAATAAACAGCAAATGGGGAAGGACCTATTTTGATTAGTTATGTAAAATCATGAAACAGATTAAGATTCTTTAAATTGACACAAAATATATATTATGAAGATTATATTTCGTATTAATTCAAGTTCTGTTTTTTCATAGTAAATCATATAACTCGAAGCTTTACTGCCAATGTGTTTCTATGTTACATCATACAGTAGCAAATGTGAAAACTACTTTGTAATTCCTTGATTTTTAACTAAATGATACTAAATGTTACAGATGCAAGATCTGCACAGTAAATTTTATCAAAGGGAAGAGGAGAAATAATGCAGGTAACAAAAACTAATACCTGGAGATGTATAACTATTTTCTTATACTGTAGTTACAAAATAGGAAAACAATTTATTGGAAAACTCATTCATATTACTAGAGGATTGTACATGCAAATAGAACCAATACATATAATAATTAAAATGTTCAAATTAGAAGATTAAAAAACAAAATGTTTATTATTTAGAATATTTAATCTTACTATTTAGAATTCTAAATTTCCATCTGTGGAAATTTTTAAAAGAAATGACTTAAGAAATCAGTTATATAAAAAATTTGCTTTTCTTAAATTTTGTATCTCTGGAAGTGAAGACAGTATGCTGAAAACATTATTATTCTCAAATAAGTATTACAACAATCTATCTATTTCTAATTATTGCCAAACACTGAAAGATTCTAACCAGCATTGTTATTTTGTTATATTTTTAATAGCTGCTAAATGTCTGTATGTGATTATGTTTAATGCTTTGATATAATTGAACAAATTTCAGTAAGACTTTTATATTTTAATTTAGAATGAGGCTTTAAAATTCAATGTAATTAAAATATTTACATTTTGATAAAAATGAGTTCAATGGAAATAAATAATGATTCACCAAATATTTTAATAACAATTTTTGCATCAAAGTTATATGGTTCAAATGTGTATCTCCAAACGTAAGGAGGGGAGATTTTCATTCTAAAATATATAAATAAGTTAATTCTATAAAGCTAGGAATATTTTATCTATGAATTAATAATTTCAAAATATAAGCTATCCACAGGTGTGAATATTTTAAATTAGATTTTGACTTAAAATGCATCCAGAACCCATGAGACTATTTCAACAATAGTAGGGCATTAGCTCATTTTTACAGCATAATCAAGTGCAATGTATGACACAGTTACTGGTTAAACTGAATCAGATTCTGATTCTTTTTCAGTTTTTCTAATTTTTAGATTATTTTGCCAGTAATGATGTATTTGAAAAAGTTTTAGAATGCATTTAGATATTTTAATTACTAGTCAGATGCATCAATAGGTAACTCATTATACCAAATTATTTACAGATAAAAGTATGAACATTTTTTAAAAAGTAGATGTATGATAGAAAAATTAGCCAGTTATTGAATGAGATGGTACTATTTTCAACCTTCTGCCACTTTCAAAAGAAAAGCAAGAACTGCCACTTAAAGTTGAAAAATTTCTTGTTACTGTATTTCCAATTGTAATTTTTAAAAATAATTTTAAAAATATGCATTCAATCATTTTTACAACTATAAGACTAAATTTTCTTCCATTATAAGTAATTTAAAACAATAGTATCAGGAAAAAATATCTCAGTGTTAGGCATTATTGCAAATACCACTTAGACACTTTGAGGATTGTGCAGTCAAGAGTTAAACTTGTACTTCCTCATTTGGTGTACATGAACTAAAACTGTGGAACTATTCATATATCCTTATATTTGATATTAGAGAAAGACATGTTTGTGTTCCCTGAGAATTAGATGGAGGGTTAAACAACAATAAACTACATCATTTCAACCTATCTCTGAAAACTTGAATACAATTTTCTGTATGTCACATATATTACTTCAAAAGTTCTCCAACATTGCTTGAATTATGTAAATTCTGCCAGAGGGAAGCAGAAGTATAATGAACATAAGCATGAATATTCACAAAAGAAACTCATGGATATCATTTGTTGTTATGGTTGAGGATATTAAAATTCTGTCTTTTAAAACCTGAACTTGAAATGTAAAAAATAACCACCATGAGACAACCTGGCAACAATAAGATTGGTACAGTAGAAATCTCCCTATCTCAAAAACATTTTATTTTCCTTAGTCAAAATTTTGCTTTCTTGTTATACTTATTGCTGTCTTACTACACTAAGAAAGTACTTTCTTCACTCTCAAGGCAACAAAGACAAGGTAAAATGGCTGAATTTCAAATGTCTAAAAGAATATGTCTCTTGTAATGAATTCTTACAGACCTTTAGGAATAGGAAAACTACATTGTATGTACTAAGCTCATATAGTATTTGCCACAATAAGCCCTGTGTCAAATCAGAATATTTCAATAAAATACCAGAGAGGGAGCATTAGCCTCACAGTTAAGATGCTCACCTAAGTGTGCATGAGTTCAATACCCAGATCAGGCTCCTGACTCCAATAGAGCCAATATAGATCCTGTAAGCACAGTGGTGGTTCAAGAAATTGAGTTCCTGCCTCCCATGTTGGAGACCTGCATTGTGTTCCTGATTCCTTGTACCAACCCTGCCGAAGCCCTTACCACTGCAGGCATTTGGGGAGTGAACCAGTGAATAGGAGCTCTCTCTCCCCCTCTCCCACTATCTGTATATTTCTCTCTCTCTCTCTCTCTCTCTCTCTGTGTGTGTGTGTCTGCTGCCACTTCTCTCAAATTAAAAAAATAAATGGATAAAAAACATTTAACATTAAAGAATACTACTAAAATTGAGAAATTTTAAGTTTTGCATATATACTACCACACACTTATGTTGAAATTTAATGTGGATATTCTAAGCTATTTTCAAAGAGCCACATTAGAAAAGATAACATCTTTGTGCATGCAGATTATAACACTTTTTAACAAATAATTATGTATCAACCATTAAAATATTTGGTTCTATACCATTTGAAATTTTAGGAAATCATAATAGCATACACATGCTCTTTATTCTCTTGCCCAACAATAGAAGTGGACTTAAACTATAACAGGGACCTAGAACTTTCTTTACTATTTAAATTAGATACAAGAATTACTATAGATGCAAGAACGCTAAGGACAATAAAATTTCTCAAGCCTTTCTGGAAGTTTCTCCATGCCATTTAATTGGAGAGTCCATGCAATTCTCAGCTCTTTTATTTATGTACCCAAGATAAGAATACGTGTATTGAGTTTATGAGTGTTCCAGGATCTTATAGAAGGTAATGGAAATTACAAAAATATGTGGAAAATGAACCCAAACATTTAACAAAAGACCAAACTGTTAACTACGTTAGCACTCTCTGCAATTTAAGCAGTAATAATATTTGAATAAAATTAGGTATGCCTGTCATATTTTCATACATGTTTTCTGAATGTTCTTCATTCCATTTTTAAAAATACACTTTTCTATTCTTAACATGATTCATCTCAACCCGTTAGTTACTTGGGAGAATTGAATGTCAATATTGGCAGCTAAATTTTCCTTTCACCTGTAAGTACACATTTCATGAAATGAACTTCAGAGTACTTGAGACTTTGCAAAATTAAAATAGGAGATAATTTTAATATTGAATGTAGGAAACTGGCAATACTGGAATCCACAAGTGTCTACTAATGACAACACAGAGCACTCTAAGAGCAAAACTCAGAGAATGAAAATGTATATAATGATCCTTGGACAGATCAGCGAGGTCATGATGTCTTCACTCTGAAGTGGAGTTCATAGACTTTACAATATTGATAATAGCACAAACTCTCAAAATTAATCAGCATATGACATCTGTATTTTTCAACTAGTTAATGTTAGACCATTAGAAAAAAAAAGCAAGCCATTTCAAGTATCCAGGTTAAACATATGTAGTCACTCAGTATTCATTGAAGCTAGCAAGGCAAAGACTATAAAATAAAGGACTTAATCTACCAATTAAGAGGATGAATATAAGTTCTACTCAAAATGCAATTTAATTTTAACAGTCTATTCAAGGTAAACATTACCAATAAAATATAACCTATAAACATGGTAATTATCTTATTTCATTGAGAAAATTAGGAATTATTTTAGTGACTTAAATAATAGTTTCTGTATCTTGCAATTGCAGGCTTGTCTTCTGAATTACACCCACCAATTACACACATAATTATATATCTTGTTTGTTAAATTAGGTATTCAATTTTTGAACCAGTCATTTTATGTCTGAACTTGGTTTCCAAACTGAATTGTGAGCTGTTATAAAGATATTGAAACTTTTAGCAGTTACCTCTCACAGACTATAAACATTATAGTTACTGGCTCTATGTGCATTTCAGAGAAGAAAACATAATTGTTTACATGATAAACTTAAATATTGCTTGTAACTAGAACTAAAATTGATCTGCTCAAGCAAAATGCATTTCTTTCTGGTGAATTTCATTTGAAATTTTGACAAGACTATTTGCAGAACAATGAGAAGTGGAATGGTCTATGAAGATTAGACTTTTGAAAATGACTTAAACATTAATATAATGAAAACTGAATCTTATTCTCTGTAGTGCCTTCATAATTGCTTCATACATCCTCTATTAAAAGGCACAATTCCATTCATAGCACTGTAGGAATAATTGTAACTATTTCAGTGGTCATTGAATAAGAAATAACTTCTGACTAAGTACACAATAACTATCATAAAAATTATATATGGATCACTGGAAACTTAAGGAGAAATAATGATATTTTATTTTAGACCTTGAAATTTATGAGCTCAACACTCTAACATTTAAAAGAATACTAAAAAATAGACCAGGAAATTACAGTCTGTGGATATAAAAAACTCCAATGCTTTTTAATACTATGAGTGTATGTTAGAAGACATAGTGTGTTAAGGAAAACAGATATCTGTTTTGCTGAATGCAACTAAAATACTCACAAAACCCTCTGCACTTTGAAGAGACTTTACTCAGTAGATGTATTGTTTTTAATTTTTAAAAAGTATTCTCTTTTCATTTATTTGAAAGTCGAAGAGCCAGAGACACAGAGATAGAAATAAATCCCATCTGTTTATTTTTTTTAACTTTTATTTAGCAAATATAAATTTCCAAAGTACAGCTTATGGATTACAATGGTTCTCCCCGCCTCCCATTACTTCCCTCCTGCCCGCAACCCTCCCACCTCCGGCTCCCTCTCCCATTCCATTCACATCAAGATTCATTTTCAATTATCTTTATATACAGAAGATCAATTTAGTATATATTAAGTAAAGATTTCAACAGTTTGCACCCACACAGAAACATAAAGTGTAAAGTACTGTTTGAGTACTAGTTATAGCATTAATTCACATAGTACAACACATTAAGGACAGAGATCCTACATGAAGAGTAAGTGCACAGTGACTCCTGTTGTTGACTTAACACATTGACACTCTTGTTTATGGCATCAGTAATCTCCCTAGGTTCTTGATATGAGTTGCCAAGGCTATGGAAGCCTTTTGAGTTCACTGACTTTGATCTTATTAGACAAGGTCATAGTCAAAGTGGAAGTTCTCTCCTCCCTTCAGAGAAAGGTACCTCCTTCTTTGATGGCCCGTTCTTTCTACTGGGATCTCACTCACAGAGATCTTTCATTTAGGGTTTTTTTTTTTTTTTCCCCAGAGTGTCTTGCCTTTCCATGCCTAAAATACTCTCATGGGCTCTTCAGACAGATCCGAATGCCTTAAAGGCTGATTCTGAGGCCAGAGTGCTGTTTAGGACATCTGCCATTCTATGAGTTTGCTGTGTATCTGGCTTCCCATGTTGGATCATTCTCTCTCTTTTTTATTCTATCAGTTAATATTCGCAGACACTTGTCTTGTTTATGTGATCCCTTTGACTCTTAGACCTATCATTATGATCAATTGTGAACTGAAATTGATCACTATGACTAGTGAGAATGCATTGCTACATGCCACCTTGATGGGATTGAATTGGAATCCCCTGGCACGTTTCTAACTCTACCATTGGGGTAAGTCCGAGTGAGCATGTGCCAAACTGTACATCTCCTCCCTCTCTTATTCCCACTCTTATATTTAACAGAGATCACCTTTTAGTTAAATTTAAACACCTAAGAATTATTGTGTGCTAATTACAGAGTTCAACCAATAGTATTAAGTAGAACAAAAAAAAAATACTAAAAGGGATAAAGTATTAAGTTGTACATCAACACTCAGGACAAGGGCCGATCAAGTCACTCTTTCTCATAGTGTCCATTTCATTTCAACAGATTTCCTTTTTGGTGCTCAGTTAGTTGTCACCGA
Organism: Oryctolagus cuniculus; assembly: GCF_051225735.1. Taxonomy (NCBI): domain Eukaryota; kingdom Metazoa; phylum Chordata; class Mammalia; order Lagomorpha; family Leporidae; genus Oryctolagus; species Oryctolagus cuniculus. The sequence continues at coordinate 57,320,577 of NC_142868.1, read as the reverse complement.
TCAGGGAGAACATATGATATTTGTTCCTCTGAGACTGCCTTATTTCACTCAGCATGATGTGTTTCAGATTCCTCCATTTTCTTGCCCATTTGCTTATTTACTACCCAAATAACCATAGTCAGAGTTGGACCAGATCAAAGTCAGGAGCTGGAAATTCAATCTGGGAAGCAGTGATCAAATACTTGAGCCATCACCTGCTGCCTCTCAAGGTATGCATTAGCAGGATTTTGGAACTGAAAGCAGAGCTTGGACTTGAACCCAGCCATTCTAGTGTGAGATGCAGGGGTCCCAAAACAGCATTTTAACTGCTGTGCCAAATGACTATCCCGGATACACTGGTTATTATTTTCTTATTCCTGTACTAGAAATAATGGCAAAATATAGCAGTCTCATATATATATATATATATATATATATATATATACATGTAGTCATTATTATATAGCTTTTCCTGAAGAAATAAGTGATGTACACTGTGAATTGTATTAATTCAAATAATAATTCCCCTATAAAACATGTTGTTATTAAAAAGTGGACTTCTGTAAGAAGACAGTTGCTATTCTAATTTCTTAGTTCCTATTCTTATCTTAGAAACTAAGTATAAATATTCTTGTACAACAAATATACTTAGAACTCATATGTAAACCATAACCCCTACAATTTAAAAATAATTAAATCAGGGAAAATATCCTGGAGAAGTTGTTCCTAGAAATCAAGCCAAAAGATAGAGAAGTTCCAAACTAATAGCTAGGAACCCTTACCTATTTTTTCATCTACCTATTAAAGATGTATTTATTTATTTGAAAGTCAGAGTTACACAGAGAGAGGAGAGGCAGAGAGAGAGACAGAGGTCTTCCAACTGCTGCTTCACTCCCCAGTTGGCCACAATGTAAGGAGCTAAGCTGATCCGAAGCCAGGAGCTAGGAGCTTCTTACGGTTCTCTTACATGGGTTCAGGGGCCCAAGGACTTGAGCCATCTTCCGATGCTTTCCTAGGCCATAGCAAAGAGCTGGATTGGAAGTTGAGCAACCAGGATTAGAACCGGTGCCCTTATGGGATGCCGGTGCTTCAAACCAGGGCGTTAACCTGCTGTGCCACAGCACCCACCCCTATTTTTCCATCTGCATATTTCATCCTAATGTTGCCTCCATCACTTTTCCTCTGTTACATATGTATACACAGGTTTCAGAATTGTTCCCACCAAAATTAACATATCTTCTAATTCCAATTTTGAGAAATTTTGGTAGTACCCTCATACACACACACAAATACACTTAGAATTTTATATAGTCTATAGGATTAAAATTAGATATACAAAAGAAGTCATGTTCCTTAACAAAAGGTCATATTCCTATGATATGTATTTTTTGTTAAAGATTTCTTTTATTTATTTGAAAGAGAGAGTTACAGAGAGAGGTAGAGACAGAGAAAGAGAGAGGTCTTCCATCCACTCGTTCACTCGCAAATTGGCCGCAATGGCTGGAGCTGCGCTGATCCAAAGCCAGGAGCCAGGAGCTTCTTCTGGGTCTCCCATGTGGGTGCAGGGGCCCAAGCCATTGGGCCATCTTCTACTGCTATCCCAGGCCATAGCAGAGAGCTGGATCGGAAGAGGAGCAGGCGGGACTAGACCCGGTGCCCATATGGGATGCCAGTGCTTCAGGCCTGGGCGTTCACCCCCTGTGCTACAGCATGGTCCCCCTAAGATATGTACTGTAATGTAAATAACTTTTAATGAGGAATATAAACAGAGCAGATGTTTGATTTGGTCATGTTATAACTATGAAAGCATGAGATTTTGCCTAAAATAAAAGCTCTCTGGATCAAATCTTTTCTCTTGACTTTAACATGGTATTTTAAAACACTATCTGAACTATTGTTAAAGAATAGGTGAATATTTTCCAGTTCTTCCAAAAAACAACTAGTAATATTTGATGTAGTTTTGTCAGTACTTTTTTATAATTCACAGATAACCAAAATAAGAGGAGAATGCTAAAGGTAGAGTGTTATGGGGGGGAAATAAATTTTACCTCTGACTGTGTGTCAGAATCCCTTATGTATTTTTTTTTTATTTGAAAGAGAGACAGAGGGAGGGAAGTAGCGTAGAAAGAGGAAGGGACAGGGAGACACAGGGACAGAAGGAGGGAGGAAGAGAGAGATCTTCCCATGCTGGTTCACTCCCCAAATGCCTATGATAGGCAGGGGCTGGAACAAGCAAAATCCAGCAGCCTAAATTCCATCTGGGTGAATTCCGTGAATTCCACCATGGTTCCACATGGGTAGCAGAAATCCTACTACTTCAGCCATCACCTACTGTAGGGTGTGCATTATTAGGTAGGTATAATCAGAAGAGGAGCTGAAACTGGAATCTAGACTCTGATATGAGATGCAAATGGCCCCAATGGTATCTTCATCACTAAACCAAAACTGACTTCATCCTTTGCCACACATTTTTTTTAATATGTGGTGTCCAATGTAGAAAGTTATTATTCAATTGCTTACAAAATAAATATTCAATGAGCACTTTATGTGAGCCTGACAATGTGTAAGTGCTGAATTCGGAATCTTTGGAGTAACATGTGAAACTCTTCATTATTGACAAAGTTTGACAAGAAAATTGATGTAAGCAGGCAAGTAATCCTCAAAAAACTTATGTAAATATATTATGGGAAAAGTATACATGGATTTCATAATTTTGTGCACTAAAATAAACATCTTTTAATTGCATTTATCCACATAATTTCTAAAATTCTAGTTGAGAATAAGTCTATTTTAATGACTTGATACTTTTAAAGTTATATAATTTTTCATCTCTTCAAGCAAACATTTTAGTTGTCTGTCATTTGTATTCTAGAACTAGAAATAAACCTTTTATTTCTTTCTCCTGTTGTCACATTTTTGCTATCCTACCACATTCTCCTAGTACTTGTATAGCAACAGGTAGCTTATGACTCTGGGGATAGCTTGCTCCATTATAGCATAGCTTTGTGTGATAAAAAGTTCATCTTCAGGCTGGTGTTGTGGTGCAACAGATTAAGTCACCACCTGTGATACCAGCATTCCATGTGAGCAGCGGTTCAAATCCCAGGAATTCTACTTCCAACCCAGCTCCCTTTAATGCACTGGGAAAATAGTGGCAGATGGCCCATCTACTTGGGACCCTGACACACTTATGGGAGACTTAGGTAGACTTCTAAGTTCCTGGCTTCATAATGGCCCAGGCCTGGCCATAGCAGTCATGGGGAGAACGAACCAGAAGATGGAAGATTTCTTTCTTTCTGTCTCTCCCTCTCTGTAAAACTGTCCTTCAAATAAATGAATAAATCTTTAAGAACAAAGTTAATCTTTATCAATAAATGACTTTTACTTCATAAAATTCCAAATACATCTATCCAATTCCCATTAGACAGCCCATCAAACAGTTTCTAAAACTACCCCCATATTTAAGCTAAATCCATTCAACTTTTCAATACTTTCTTACTAGCTTTATTCTTTTTTAAGACATTCAAAAGAGCATTTTACATGATAAACAATATTTTCAGATTTATAAAATAAAAAACTATAATAAATAATTATAAATTGACTTTTTAATCTAATTAAATTATTTGCAGTAAATCTAAATGTCTTCCTGTAATTGAGCAATATTTTAGGTACTTAAAATCTTATTTCAGATATGAAGATATTATATAAAACTACAAAATAATGTAAATTTTAGAAAAACTATCACCTAGACATAATATTTTTGGAATAAAGTTATAATAAAATATAGTGAATTCATTAAGTTGTTTTAATAGTGGATTTTCTCTGAGGTGGTTTCAGCAAAGGTTTCTTTGGGGAACTGCACTTGCATTTGCATTATCTAGCCTAGCTTGTTAATATAAGTGAAGAGGTAGAGCTGAGGATTAAATGCCAAGAAAAGTTTCATATATAAATCTACACTTGAACATGTTTGAATAATTTTGCACTCTGTCACTTTTATCTCTGAATTATGCAATAGCCATTCCTTAAGTTTGTATTTTAGTGTATGGTAGATGATAATGTGGGAAAGCACTGAATGAAGTACCTTGACATTCTGTGGGTATTGTGTAACGTGCTATGGACACAAAACAAAAAGAAAATGTGCCATATATTTTCCATGAACCATCTTAACATGATACACAGTGACTTTAACATTAGTGAAACAAGATGTTTAAAGGTCTACCAAAAACAAAGGATCATTATTTTATGATCTTAATTATTTTTCTGTAAAAACATGTCTTCCTAAATCTGATGTCTGAGTCTGTCTTTCTATCCATACTGATGTCATATATTTTCAGGAATTATACTAAAGATAATGTTTTTCATTGTATTATCATTAGCTCAGTTCTGCAACTAATAAATTCTCTTATCAGAGTTAACTTGTGAATAATGTTATTTATCATGTAACTAGATAATTTGATCAAAATCAATAAAAATTAACACTTTTCAGGAATATAGATCTCTCTTGTCCAAATTTTTTAAAGATCAAATTTGATCAAAGGGTTATGTTGTTTTTTCCAAAATATTTCTTACTACAGTTCTGTTCTGATGGAAGATAGTGTATCTTGGGTTACAAAAGCCTGTGTTATCTCACTAACAGATGCCATAGTATGTATCTTCCATTAGAGTAAAAGTAGATAATGAGGCTCGTGAATAGAGTCTCTGTACTAAGGGATAAAATGAAAAAAGATGTGTAATCAACTTAAAAATGATTTGACATTATTGTATTACTTCTATTTTCTGCACAAAAGACTTTTCCCTAACATTTGTGTTTTGAATAAACCATTTTTTCTTTACATATCTATAGACAATGTTTCAAAAGGAAATGCTGATTTTTTATGTCTGCAATTTAATATGCCTGTTTTCCTCCAATTAGACAGTTTAGTGAAAGTATGGTAAAGAAATAAGAGAAAATTTAATATATATAAAACTTAAAAAAATGTGATCATTGGTCTCTTATTTAGGTAGTAACCATAATTTATATATGACAGTCTTTATATAATTATATTTCTTTACTGGCACAAGATTGACTCATAAAATTTAGAGCCTCAAAATTCTTTGCCAAATGAGCATTGACTGTCTTCAATGAGCTGGCTTTCAGTAACGGCTTGAATGGCTTATGTCATAAAAGTATACTCTTGACTGAAAAAGTGTCATAGAATCAGGCAAGGTTATCTGTAAGTATAAGTGCTAAAGATATCTACAGGTATAGGAAGCTGAACAAAAAGTATATGAGCAAATGTAATGTTACTACACTAACAATGCAGAAATACTGGTAAAACAATTTTTAAAAATCAGTTTGTACTACTATGGTTTAAAAAATTCTACTTATTCTCCTTATATTCACCATTTTCTTTTATATAAGATTTATTTTTTATTTGAAAGTTAAAGTTACAGTGAGAGAGAAGGAGAGAGAGGGGGAGGGATAGAGAGAGAGAGAGAGAGAGAGAAAGAGAGAGTGAGAGAAAGAGAGAGTATTTTCCACTTACTGATTCACTCCCTAGATGGGCACAACAGCCAGGACTAAACCAAGTAGAAGCCAAGAGCCAGGAGCTTCATCCAGGTCTCCCACATGGGTGTCGCTGCCCCAGATACTTGGGCCATCTTCTACTGCTGTTTCCAGGCCATTGCCAGGAGCTAGATTGGAAGTGGAGCAGCCAAGTCAGCAACTGGTGCCCATATGGGTTGTTGGCATCACAAGCAGTGGTTTTACCTGGTATACTACCACATTGGTCTCATAATCCCAATTTTCAATACCACTAAATCAGTTACTTTCCTTTCAATACTTTATCTCAATTAATTCTGGCTGACAGGTGCTTTCTTCCTTGAAGAACTAATATTGTATGATTTACATTGTTAATTGCCCATCTATAGAAATATTAAATCAGAATGAAGCCACAGTTAATGAATTATAATGTTATAAACATTTAATATTTAGTTTTGTTTTTTTTTTTCTGACCCCTGTGTTTTTTCTATCAAGTTATCTCAGAAGATGCTCTTTATCCTACATCATAATGCTCTAATTATATATGAAAATTCACTTATTCAAGTTTCTAACTGGAAACTAGGTTGTGAAAAGAAGCTAGTGCTATGAAAGAAAACCAGAGATGTGTAAAAGTTAAAGCAGTGAAGGCAAATATTCTTTATAAATAGAGAAAAGAAACTTGATTACAGAACTGAATCCACTTTGAATAGAAGGACAAGTGAAAGTTAATGAGCAAGTAAGTGTCAGCTTCCAGAAAAAAATTAAGAATAAGTAGAATTTTTTAAACCATAGTAGATTCTGGCTGAAGGCAGACCATGGTAACAAAAATATTGAGAATGGGAGCTGAGAAATTTGATCATAAACAAAGGCTGGGAAATTTCTTGCTAAAACTGAACTAAATGATAGGACAGATTCCCCAGTTTGAGTCTAGTCAAAAGTGGACTTAAAGGAGTGTGGTCAAAGTTTGGTCACTAAGAAAATCTTGTCATCTGTTTTCCAGTCCACACTGTGACATGAGGAATGAGTTGTCTGAGAATTTGTCATCTAAACAATGAACTACTTAAAAATCAAATGGCATTTACTTGCTGCTGTGTTACCTAATGGATATTGGTCTTCTAAGCAGATCTCTCTGTTCTTTGGTCATTCATTTAAAAACTCACTTTTCCAATTTGATGCCTTTCCCTTCTTGAGGCAAAACTCTTCTAAATAATCTGTTACTGAAATAATTGCATTTATAGACTCTTACCAAAATAATTATTTTCTGCGAAATAGTAATATACAGCAGATTAAATTTGCTTGAAATACTTGTTGAATGGAAGGTCATCATCATGGGTGTAACACTATTTCTTAAGTCACTAAGCGAAGATAATTGAAATGAAATATGTAAAGGAGTAAAAATGAATTTATTCAAATTGGCAAAATATTTGTCACAAAGAAGAAAATCTGAAAGTATAGATTGATTTTTCTAATGCCAGAAAGTTGCAGAAAAAATGGTTAATAATGACTTATTAAATATTTTGAAAGAAATATAAGCTACTACACTTCATTTACTACAAACTGGAATTGAAGTTATAAGGCTACCTGGTGATAATATAATTATCTCTGGGTGTTTACTTTGTTCTCATCATCACCAGCAAGGTTTTTTGTTTTTTCTTTTGTCTGTACTGTATTAGGCCATGAATATCTCGGGGGGGGGGTGTGTGGCTAACAGGAAAGCTTCCTTCACTTTCAGGAACAAAGCAAGGAAGGAAATAATATCTGCAGGAACCATGTGTCATAGACAAGGGGCTTATCTTATTTTCACTATACGTTGCACTTTTCCTAGGTAATTTATAATTTATAAACAAGACCCAATCCTTTCTAAAATTAATGGCTCTAAGTTGGTGGCTTCCCTATAGTACACTAAAGTATCTTTCCAAATCCTTCATTGATTTGTGTCAATTTATTTTCTTTTTTGGATAAAAAAGAATAACAAAAAATAAATGGCAACAGTATAGTCTTTACAAGTTACCTTAGATCAAACAAGTCAGACTCTGTTTACTAATGTTAAATTGGCTATGTTTGAAATATCTTTTTCATAATATCTGTGAAAGTTAAATAATAAAAGTAACAGAATAAATGAAAAAAGATGTTATTTTAAATCATAAAGAAATATATGTAGGGGAAATATATTTGCTTGACTTACTTAATATAATTTACTCTCTGAAAAGAAGCTTTAAAAAGTAATATTAAAGTTTTCATATTATTTGCATGATATTATTTGATATTATTAACTTCCATATTGTTATTATTTATGCTAGTATTCTTATCTTTTAATATATGTTATATATATTATTCATTAGGAACAAAATATGATAAATTCATTTGCCAATATTAGCCTGCCTGATCATCCCTAAGTGATGAACATGTGTGATTCTTATGACTGAGAGATATGGTTAAGGAACATAACATATTATATACAGTTGTCTATTTTACTGATATTATTCTACCCTTTAAGTTATTTCCTAAGTGTGCTTGTCTGATCTTTCTTATCTTCATTAAGTTTTACAAATACTCATGCAGTACATACTGAAAGGTTTCCTTAAATAACAAAATAATGACACATAGCAACATGCTATACGCTGCACATCCTTAGTTTCAAACAAGCCCTGTGGACTGGCTGAAGAACAGCACTCATTTCCAGAACAGGAGCCTTAATTACCTGTAAATTAAAAATATAGATAATATTCACAATGTACCTAGGGTTATTATATTTTCAAAAATTATGCATTCTTTTATCTAATAAATGTTGAGGGAACATAAGCCACTCTGTGCATAAACCACAAGATGGCTCCCTCTCATTGACTTGGGAATTGTAAATATCATTCAAAATACTAATAAGGCTCATTTCAATAAGGATTGAGGGCAATGAATGCTATAGAGGTGTATTGCTGTGAAAACAAAAATGGAACAAGTCAGTATAATGGTATATTTTAATAGTTTCATTAAATAGAATTTTGGGGTGTAACCTACTCAAAACCTTTGTGTTACAAGTAATAAAACACATCCTAAAACTAGAAAGCAATTTTGCTCAACAGTACTGATCCTGGTAACTATTGAATCCAAAACTATGTTCTCCATCAGTCTTTGCTCTTGATCTTCAAATTACAGTAAGGTTAGAAAACTATGTGATAGGGGCCGGCACTGTGCCATAGCAGGTTAAGCCTCTGCCTGAGATGCCAGCATCCCTTATGGGCACCGATTCAAATTTCTGCTGCTCCACTTCTGATCCAGCTCCCTGCTAATGCACCTGGGAAACAGCAGAGGATTGCCCAGTTACTTGCATCCTTGTACCCACATGGGGGACCCAGAAGAAGCTCCTGGTTCCTAGCTTTGGACAAGTACAGCTCTGGCCATTGAGGCCATCTGGGGAATGAACCAATGATTGGAATATCTTTCTCTCTGTGTTTCCCACTCTCTGTGACTGCCTTTCAAGTGAATAAACAAATCTTTTAGAAGTGTGATAAATATTTGTATCTTCTTTGAGGGAAAATTGTACTTTAAAGTTGAAGAAAAGTACATCAGAAAAATGAAAAATTGGCCGGCGCCGTGACTCACTAGGTTAATCCTCCGCCTAGCGGCGCCGGCACACCGGGTTCTAGTCCCGGTCGGGGCGCCGGATTCTGTCCCAGTTGCCCCTCTTTCAGGCCAGCCCTCTGCTGTGGCCAGGGAGTGCAGTGGAGGATGGCCCAGGTGCTTGGGCCCTGCACCCCATGGGAGACCAGGAAAAGCACCTGGCTCCTGCCATCGGATCAGCGCGGTGCGCCGGCCGCAGTGCGCCAGCCGCGGCAGCCATTGGAGGGTGAACCAACGGCAAAGGAAGACCTTTCTCTCTGTCTCTCTCTCTCACTGTCCACTCTGCCTGTCAAAAAAAAAAAAAGAAAAGAAAAATGAAAAATTAGAATGAGTATAAAATATGAGACAAACACAGAAAAGAAATTTCAGTGTTATGGAGTAAACTGTGCCACCAGGACCCATTTTTGCTTCCAACCCCGTTCCAATTGCATTTAAAAATTCTTGGCAAATTATTTATCAGTGGGAACCATTATGCTCCCTTGAGCTTTTAGAAGAAGTAGAAAAACAGGTAAATACTGCTGATTATTGTTGAAGTAAAGGAAGTTGTGAAATGATCTCATTACTATGTACATCCTTAAAAATGCTTCATTTTGTTTCAAATTAGTCTTCCAAAATTAAACAAATGCCAAAAGATTAAAAATGCAGACAATTTTACATGAAAAGGGAAGGACAACAAATAAGCATTTTTTTTGTTGGAGGAGACACTTGGACTCTCAATTTTTTATTTATTTTATTTAAAGTATACATATTTCATATTTACAGATTAAGGAACATAGTGATAATCCCCACATTATCTTCCCTCCTGCCCACTCTCCTACCCTTCCTCCTCCTTCCTCTCTTATTCCTCTCTTAATTTTTACAAGGATCTACTTTTAGTTTACTTTACACTCAGATTAACTATACACTAAGTAAAGAGTTCAGCAAATAGTAAGAGAATAAAACACTTTTTCTCAACAGGAGAGACAAGCGCTACAAACAATCTTCACATCTCAAAATGTCAATTTCACTCCTATACATAACATTTTTGATACTCTATTAGTTACCACAGATCAGGGAAAATATTTGATATTTGTCTTTTAGAAACTACTTATTTCATTAAGTTTAATGGTTTCCAGTGGCATCCATTTTGTTGTAAAAAAACAAGATTTTATTCTTTTTATGACTGAGTAATATTCCATAGCGTATATATATCAAAATTTTTTTTATTCAGTCATCAGTGGATGGACATCTGGATTGATTCAATATCTTAGCTATTGTGAATTCAGCTGCAATAAACATCAGGGCACAGATAACTCTTATGCTGAGTTCGTTGCCCTTAGGTAAATTCTCAGGAGTGGAATTGCTGGGTCATATGGTAGATCTATATTCAGCTTTCTGAGGTATTGCTATACTGTCTTCCACAGTGGCTATATTAGCTTACATTCTCACCAACAGTAGATTAGAGTAACTTTTTCCTCACATCCTTTTCAGTGTATATTTTGTGTTGATTTCTGTATGAGAGCCATTGTAACTGAGGTGAAGTGAAACCTCATTGTGATTTTAATTTGCATTTCCCTGATGGCTAGTGATCCTGAACATTTTTTCATAGGTCTGTTGGCCATTTGAATTTCCTCTCTTGAAAAATGCCTGTTCAAATCCTTTGCCCATTTCTTAACTGGATTGTTTGTTTTGTTGTTGAGTTTCTTGAGCTCTTTATAGATTCTGGATATTAAACCTTTACTGGTTTCATAGTTTGCAAAATATTTCCTCCCATGCTGTCAGTTGCTTTTTTTACTTTTCTGAGTGTTTTCTTTACAGCACAGAAGCTTCTCTGCTTGATGTAATTCCATTTGTCAATTCTGGCTTTGATTGCCTGTGCTTCTGGGGACTTTTCCAAGAAGGCTGTGCCTATGCCAGTGTCATGCACCGTTTCCTCAGTGTTCTCCTCTAGTAATTTGAAGGTATCAGGTCATAGATTTAGATCCTTGATCCATTTTGAGTTGATTTTTATATAAGGTGTAAAGCAGGGGTCTGTTTCACATTTCTGCATGTGGAGATTCAATTTTCCTAGCACCATATGTTGAAGAGATTGTCTTTTCTTAAGGGATTAATTTTAGCTCCTTTGTCAACGATTAGTTGGTTGTAGATACATGTTTTGATTTCTGGAGTTTTTAGGCTGTTACATTGGTCTACATGTATATTTTTGTGCCAGTACCAGGCTGTTTTGATTATAACTGCCTTGTAGTATGTCTTTCCATAATTCCAGAATATGAGAAATCCTCATCTTAAAATACTGATAGCTGATTTGATTTGTTTGATTTAGTTAACTGGACACTAATACTGTAGAACATACAGCCCCAATATTTCAGATATTTAAGAAAAATAATCATCTATGGAACATTAAGATATGTTGTCAAGGTGAAATTTTTTTAGGTTGCAGCCATCTATCACTTTATTTGCCTTATTTTAGTATATAATAAGCCTACATATCTTGTGACTTGATTGTTGTGATTATTGTTTTTAGCTCTTGTTTATTCTCCTGTGGGACTGTGGTCTTTCTACTTTTTCACTTGTTGAGTATTATGATTAGAGGTGCATTAAATTTGTAAATATAAAGTGGATTGAAATTATGTTTTGCAGAAATTAAGAAATAACAAAGGAAGGAAAATGAGGTATTGAGGGAGGGAGTGGAGGAGCAAGGGCAGCATGGTTGTCTTCTTGGGATTGTGCCTATGAAGTACATGAAAGCTGTTCTCTTTATATTAAGAGAATCTTAAAAATATTTAAAAACTATATTTGCAACATAAAATGAATTTTTAATTGTGTTGTTTAAACCATAAAACAAAATTATGTTTATTTAGATATTTCCTTTAACTATTTATATCTGGCTTTCAAGAAATATGCCTAAATTTCATTCTTAATTTTAATTTCTATTTAATAATAAAACAGAAATATTTTAATTAGGTTTTAAATACCTTTATATCATACACACAAGTCTCTGATTTTGACAACACTTGAACAAAATTCTTTGATTTATATCTCCTATATGTTATTCCAAGGAAAAATAAAATATATTGAAAATCAGCACATATTATAATATAAAAATGATAATTTAAGATAAAAGACACAAATGACTCTGCCAACTTCAGAATAATTGAGAAACATAGGAATTGGCATAAACCCTAAAAAAACATGGTGATTACTAGAATTGTAATACAGAAAAGTATTTTTTGGAGGAAGAAAGCAAACATGAAATTATTTGAATTAAACTAATGTTTAAAAGCTAATTTATATGTCATTGGGCTATTCATTATTCACCCTCCTATCTTTCTTTAAGTATACATTTATTGTTTAATAAATTTACAATTATATTTATTGTTCAATATTGAAAGTTGAGGTTTTAAATTTACTTTCAATTTCTGTATATATATTAATGACCATTTTTTCTTAGAATGTTTCAGCTTATAAAGTGCTTAGCAGTCATTTGTAAATTATGAAAAACAAGCACATAAATCAACAAATTGTGAGTTCAACTGAAATGTTCTCAGATAAATATATTGTATTCATTTGCCACTTTTACTTTTACACTTGCCCTGTTTCATCATCAGGTCTTGGAATTTAGGTAAAAGTTCCTATTCGGTATGTTTGGTGGAGCCAGAGGAGCACCTGCTAGTGAAAGGAAACTACCATACTAAGTGAGACGATTGTCCCCATAAGAGAATGTAAACCTTGGGGGTGGCCTAATGGCCAGTTCATTCTATGCCAGGTCAATTTTCTCTAATCATCTTCAGTGAAAGAACTCAGAAGTGAAAAAAGAGAGCTCAAAGCCAAATATGTGTGGATTCTTTTTGGTAATGCACACCTGCTACATTATCTTAGGCTTGTTCAGTCACTTAGACCTTTACCTAATCGTAGTAAATATGACCCCTTGACTGAAAATATGAATAAATTTGTTCCTCGACTGAAACAAGATGAATAGATTCATGGCTTTTCTATTAATGCTGTGACTTAGTTGATGATCAGTACCAATAGGAAGCACAATCTCTCTAATCACTCTAATTATGCATGGTTGCATTATCTCTATATATGTGATCAATAAAGCCACAATCTTTAGAGTAAGGATCACTTATTATTTAATTTTGAGCTTCAAGAATTTATCTAATAAGTGATCAGAAATTATATGTTTATTTTATAAATAATAAAGAAGTCAATTAACGAATGTTGGTCATTGTGGAAACTGAGATATACATTGGATTGCCAGTATGGTATAGCCCAGCATCCTTAATCATTTCCTTAAGAAAATAAAAGGTAAATAATTTAAATTAATATAAGCAACAATTCAATTTAACATATTGATTTATTTTAATTGATGTTCCTCCATATTAGAATGAGTTAAATTACCTTTTCCAAAAAGTCCACCAAACACTTCTCACATTAAGAATTTATCGACCTACACAAGACTTCAGGTGGGAAGGTAGAGAAAGAAGAATCTGAATCACAAGATAATAGCAAATTTTTACATTAAAAATTTAATATGGCTAAAAAAGCATTTATTTGGGGCTGACATTGTGGCATAGCAGGTTAAGGCCCCACCTTCAAGCCAGCCTCCCATATGGGCACCAGTTAAAGTCCTGCTGCTCCACTTCCAACCCAGCTGTCTGCTCATACGCAAAGGAAACAAACAGAAGATGGCCTAAGTGCTTCAGTTCCTGCACTCACCTGGTAGACTTGGATGAATCTCCTGGCTCCTGGCTTTGGTCAGGCTCAGCCCCATTTGTTGTGGTCATTTGTGGAGTGAACCAGTGGATGGAGGGTCTCTTTCTTTCTCTCTTTCACTCCCTCTCTCTAAACCTCTAATAAATAAATAAATAAATAAATAAATAAATAAATTGATAGATAAACATTTGTCCCAGAAAAAATGATATTGCTGTAAGGCACACTTTAATTCTGATTTCTAATATGTTTAATCACATTCTTCTGAGGCATCAACATTCTAATTTGCAACTATTTAGGTTGTTTATTATAACTTAATTTAAATATTATTACCATTACAATAGCTAGATTTATTTTCACTGTTTGATGTTCTCCAAATTCCCTCCAATCCAGTCATCTCAGATTCTTAAAACTGGTGAAACTATTTCTAACCCATTTCATACTCTGATTTGCTGCTTTCTCACTGAAAAGAAAATAAGAATTTTCTTGGGACAATTCTGCAATTCAGCCTGGTTCTTCGTGAAATTATGTTGTATTTATAATCATAATAGAAATGTCGGCTTCCAGCAGCAGCCTGCAAAATGGGCTGAGCACACACATGAACCTTGTGGATCTGTGAAAAGTGAGAGATTTACTAACATTTGCAATATGTTTCCTTGGCAACAGGCTCACAAATCAGGAGATAAATCTGAAAGCCACCTGCAGTATTTTGAACATTGAAATCATTTTACACTAGTGAATTTCACAGGATCTGTGCTATCATTAATTTTAATAAGCATTGCCCAGATGGGGCTAGTGAGTAAATGTCAAAAGAATTTGTGATACATTCTGAGATCTTGGTAAGTTACATCAAAATTCAGTATGTTGAAAAAAACTGTGAATTTAGATCATTTTCAAAATATATTTGTAAGTGATTTAATGTGAACATAATCCTTTGTATTTACCATCTACAATTGTTATAAACTAAGCAAGCAGAATGAGGTCAACTGGATTTGTGTGTATATATATGTGTGTGTGTGTGTGTGTGTGTGTATACACACACAAAATGCAGTAACCAAAAGAAATGTGAAAAAATCAATACAGATTTACCACATAAAAAAGTTTAGAAAATAAAGAAAATTTTCTCAATTATATTATATAACATATAATACGTCATCCTTCAGAATTACTGTAATACCTGGAGGCTAGTTGTGTTATGTCAATTCACCCCTGTGACTCAGAATGTAAGTTGTATAAAAGGTAAATTAACATGCCTATACCTCTGAGAATCATTATGATTCACAATGATGTTACTGTGTATATGTGCTTCTACAATAATTAATTATTCAGAGAGGATTTCAAAAATTGTTTCTGATAAAACTATTGACCAAGGTAAACTGTAAGTAGCATTATCACTGCATCATTCCACAATATTTATAGTCCCTCAGCCACAGATAGCTGTGAAAATGTGTATGAAGAGTATATAGAGGGGCCGGTGCAGTGGTATAGCAGGTAAGGCCTCTGCCTGCCAAGCAGGCATCCCATATGGGTGTCGGTTCAAGTCCTGGCTGCTCCATTTTCGATCCAGCTTTCTGCTATGGCCTGGGAAAGCAGGAGAAGATGTCCCAAGTCCTTTGACCTCTACGCCTGCTTGGGAGACCCAGAGGAAGCTCCTGGCTCCTGGCTTTGGATCGGCACAGCTGTTGCAGCCAACTGGAGAGTGAACCATCAGATGGAAGACCTCGCTCTCTCTCTGCCTCTGCTTCTCTGTAGCTCTACCTTTCAAATAAATACATAAATCTTTTTTTTTTAAAAAAAAAGAGTAAATAGGATGCCTTTCTTCAAAAAAAATAAAGAAATATTATGATGATTATTATAGAATCACATCACATAAATGTAAATTTGTATATGAAGATCACAGACATTCTATTTCAAAATAGTGCTTAACAGCTTTGACATTGAAGCTAAACTACCTAAATTAAAAAACTGTTTACACCAATGCTAGGTAATGAATGGCTGTACTAGCTCAGGAAATTTTATTTTACTTCTTTTAACTTTCATTTCTTCTTCTGTAAAATTTAGCTAATTTTAGAATTGTAGAAATTTAATGATTCACTATTTTAAAAGTTCCATGAATAATGCCTACTAAAATGAAATAAAAACAACATTTTTATTAGTGTAGGTTTGTACTACAAAGAAACAAAGACATACATGATTCATTTTGGTAATAAAAAATTTATTTTAAAGATGCAGAGAATATTACAAAATTAATCCTGGTCATTGGAATATAAACTCCAAAAAGATGAGAGTTCCACTGTTTGTTAATGTATCTCCCACTTATATTGTGTACTTGGTTAATAGGCACTTGATAAATATTTATGGAATGAATAGTGAATGAAGCATTGCAAAGTCAGTATTCCTGAAAAATGGAATATCATCCAAAATGCATACTAAAACACTAGCAATAAATAACTACTTGATCACACCTGCATGGCTGGCATACATGACAACTCAGTGTTTCACTGCTTTGGGACTTTTCAGCTGTTCCTGTCTATAATGATAAAAGCTTCCATAGATTTTTGACTTGTAGTGTCTCTATATTTTCTTTCACCTCTGCTTCCACTACTAACTGTGATCATCCTCAGAAGGTTCAAAAGCCAAAGCTTCCCTGACTCCAACCCAACCAAAATGGTTTTTATGGGCAATCACACTCCAATAGAATCTGCTCTCTATTGAGCACATAATATTTTATCCATACCACCTCTTACTCTGTCAGCCAGTTTATAAATTAATATAGTTTAGATATATATAATATATATATTAATATAGTTTAGATAGCCACTGCTGGTTTCCTTAGTTCTGTCCAAGATAAGAAAGTCAGGTCTTGTAGAGATGGTTTAGATATAGCAAGCAATTTTTGTGTAAGAAAAATATAAGAGGACTGCAAAAATTACATTTATTTGGAGGCTTCCTAGAAAAGAATTCAATAAATTAGAAAAAAGTTTGTCTGATCAAGACATATTGATTACTCATTGCAAATATGATAGTGAGAAAATATTAAAGTATACTAAATAATGAACAATGTAATTGAAATGATACTTCCACTCTTATAAAAGGAATAGTAGATAAATTTTTACAGATTTTCATTGACTTATCATAGGATTATGGCCCAGAAACCTTCTCTAAGTTACAATGCCTTGAATGCACCCAACCTTATCAACATCCAGGCCTAGCCATACAGTATACTGTATAGTGTTAGCTGTTAAACCCTATGATTTCAGAGTTGACTGGGAACTGCACCACCTGCAGTATGGTACATCATCACATCACCAGCCTGGAAAAAGATCAAAATTTAAAGTACTGTTTCTATTAAATATGCTTTGCATTTGTATCATGATAAATTATAAAATTTTAAGTCAAACCATTGCAATTCAGGGACTGTCTATAGTTCAGCCTCCAAGATAGTTTTAAAAGGGATAAAATATACATTTAGGAGGACTCATCCTTTTATTTACCAGTAAATTGTGTCACTAGAATAAAATACTACTGAGTGAAGACATGGAAATAGGGAGTGAACATTTGGCCTAGAGCTACATCAGGATGCTTCAGTTCAATTCCAGGCTCCAGGAACTGATTCCAACTTTTTGCTATTGCAGACTTTCATTTTTTAAGATTTATTTATTTATTTGAAAGTCAGAGTTACACAGATAGAGGAGAGGCAGAGAGAGAGAGAGAGAGGTCTTTCATCTGATGGTTCACTCTCCAGTTGGCTACAATGGCCAGAGCTGTGCCAATACAAAGCCAGGAGCCAGGAGCTTCCTCCAGGTCTCCCAAGCAGGTGCAGAGACCTAAGGATCTGGGCCATCTTCAACTACATTTCCAGGCCATAGCAGAGAGCTGAATCGCAAGTGGAGCAGCTGGGTCTCAAACCGGCGTCCATATGGGATGCTGGCGCTTCAGGCCAGGGCATTAACCCATGGCCACAGCACCAGCCTGCTTATTGCAGAATTTCAAAGACAGCAGTGGTGGCTCAAATGTTTAGATTCTTTCCAACCAGATGGGAGAACTTGATTGCTTTCCTGACTCCATTTCAGCCCTGTCCTAATTCCAGGTATTACAGTCATTTGAAAAGATCTCTCTCTCTCTCTCTCTCTCTCTCTCTCCCTCTCCCTCTCCCTCTCTTTCTCCTTCTCTCTCTCTCTCCCTCTCTCTCTCTCTCTCCCCGCCTCTCTCCTCCACTCTCATATAAATAAATAAATTTAAAAAGCCTTCTGGAAATAGTACCAGCTGTCAGTGGTTTTCTGTGTCCTTATATGATTCATTTTTGTACCTTGAAGCATCCTTCAAATACTGCAAATTGTAGAGTGTGGACTTGATATTCCTCAAGACATAGGGCATATCTAAGTGCATCTGTGGCAAACAATGGTCTATTAATATTCCTATTATGTTCACTTAAATATATTACTTTTAATTTGCACAGATATAGACTTGCCATATGATCCAGGAATCCCATTTCTGGATATATACCCAAAAGACATGAACACATAGTATCAAAGAGATACCTGTACCACCATGCTCATAGCAACACTGTTCATTATAGCCAAAACATGGAATCAACAAGGGTGTCCACCATCACTGGATAAAAATGTGAGATATATATATATATATGTACATCATATATATATGGGAGAAACACACATATGAATATTATTTAGCTATGCAAAAGAGTGAAATTGCACCATTTGCATCAAAATGGATACAACTGGATCATATAATACATAATACCCAGTGAAATAAGCCAGACACATAAAGACAAATAATTCAAATATTTTAACATTCAAAAATGGTCTCCCTTGTATGTGGCAGCTAAAACTAAATAATGAGAGAGAAACAGAGAGGAAATATATGTGTACATCAGTATTGCTGCATATATGGTTTTGTCAAACTTTGTTTTATATATCTGATAAACCAATGATTAAGAATGATATACTATCGTTTTTTTAATTATCTGATTATTGATTATTTTATATCTACTATATATGAGTGAAATGGTGTTTTCATATGATTGTTTATAGTCCTTGCCTGTATTCCTACTGAATTAATATTTTTTTACTTTTTTTTGTTGAACTCTTGATTTAATGGAGCATTAAGACTTTGAATATTAAAATTAAAAATATTAAATATTTATAAATATTAAATTAAAAATATTATTTCAGGGGCCAGCATTGTAGAGTAGCAGCTAAAATCACCACCTATGATACCAGCATCCCATATGGGTGCTGGTTCATTTCCCAACTGCTCCACTTACAGTCCAGTTCTCTGCTAATGGTCTGGAAAAGCATCAGAGAATGACCCAAGTACTTGGGCCCCTGCCACCCACGTGGAAGACCAGGATGAAGCCTGTGACTCCAGGCTGTTGCAGCCATAAGCTGGAAGATCTCTCTCTCTCTCCCCCTCTCCCTCTCTCATTCCCTCTCTTTCTGTATCTGTGATATTCCAAATAAATAAATAAATCTTTTTATAATGTAATTTCAAAATTTAAAAAGAAAGGGAGGAAGAAAAAAGGAAGAAAGAAGGAAAGATGGAAAGAAGGAAAGATAAGGAAAAGAAGGAAGGAGAGAGGGAGAGAGGAAGTATCATTATATTATCAGAATTTTACTTATGAACTATGTTGAATCTGTTCTCTTTATATTAATATCACATTAAATGAGAATTGATAAGAACTATGTTGTAGTAATTATCATGCATTTTCTATGACCCTGAGAATCGTATGTATTAATACATTCCTTAAATAAAAGTTACCCAAACCTCCAAAAATAATTGATCAACCCACATCCTTGCAGAACAATATTTTTATTATTCAACTTTTTTTTAAAGATTTATTTATTTATTTGAAAGTCAGAGTTACACAGAGAGAGAAGGAGAGGCAGAGAGAGAGAGAAAGAGAGAGAGAGAGGTCTTCCATCCAATGGTTCACTCTCCAATTGGCAGCAACGGCCAGAGCTTCGCCAATCCGAAGCCAGGAGCTAGGAGCTTCCTCCGGGTCTTCCATGCAGGTGCAGGGGCACAAGGACTTGGGCTATCTCCTACTGCTTTCCCAGGCCACAGCAGAGAGCCGGATTGGAAGTGGAGCAGCCAGGTCTCAAACCGGCACCCATATGGGATGCTGGCACTTCAGGCCAGGGTGTTAACCCACTGTGCCACAGTGCCAGCCCTGCAACTTCTTAAAACTTGAGTATCAATGTATAACCTACTTAATTTGAGTCTTTTTCTTTTTTTTTTTTTTTTTTTTTTTTTTTGGGACAGGCAGAGTGGACAGTGAGAGAGATTCCTTTTCCGTTGGTTTACCCCCTAATGGCCACTGAGGCCACCGCGTTGCAGCCAGCGACTGCGCTGATCCGAATTCAGGAGCCAGGTGCTTCTCCTGGTCTCCCATGAGGGTGCAGGGCCCAAGGACTTGGGCCATCCCCCACTGCACTCCTGGGCCAAAGCAGGGAGCTGGACTGGAAGAGGAGCAACCAGGACAGAATCCGGTGCCCTGACCAGGACGAGAATCTGGGGTGCCGGTGCCGCAGGCAGAGGATTAGCCAATTGAGCTGTGGCGCCGGACAATTTGAGTCTTCCTAATAGAAATTTTTAAAAAGCTGGGTGCTTTGGGGTGGCTATTATAGCACAGCTGATTAAGTCACTGCTTGAGATGCCTGTATCCCAGAACAGAGTGCCTGATTCAAGTACTGGCTCCTCCACTTCAGTTCAAGTTTCCTGCTGATGGGTGTCAGAAAGCAGCAGATGATGGCCCAAACCCTTGGGTCCTTACCAACTACATGGGACCAGAATGGAGTTCTAGAGTCCTGGCTTTGGTTCTGGCTGTTGCAGGCATTTAGAGAGTGAACCAATAGATGGAGGATCTCTCTCTGTCTCTCTCTCTCTGTCTCTCCTTCCCTCTCTCTCTCTTCCTCTCTCTCTCTCTCACACACACACGTACACACACACCACTACCCCCTTCCCTCCCTCTGATTCTATCACTCTGCCTTTCAAATAAACAAATAATCATATAAAATTTTGTACATATACATACACACACATAAATTCAGCCCTTTGCTTGTTTGCTCTAGTAAACATAATCTGGTAAGAAAGTTAAATACTATTGTTTGCAAAGAAGAGAATTTAAATACCAAAAGGCAATCTGAACATAATTTTATTGCATAATCATAGACATATAGAAGTATATAAATAGCAAATATAACTAATGTGTATGTCTCAAAAACTCAGTAAATTTGGAGATAGTCAAGAAATAAACCATAGAGAAAAAGTTAGGGGAAATCAGAACGAAACATAAAAATGATACTGTCAGTATTATTCATGAGATAACAACTAGTAACAGATAGCAATGTATTTCTCTAGTGTGAATTCCAAATTTTTCATTGGCATATGCCTCATAGACACATTAAACTCATTTCCAATGCCAGGTTTAGCATAACCTAGACCACAACTTCTAAATCTCAAAACACCACCAGATTACTTGATAGAATTTTTAATTTTTAACTTATTTAATATTTGAAACGCAGGAAGGGAGGGAGAAAGAGAGACAGAGAGAGAGGGAGAGAGAGAGAGAGAGAGAATGAATCATTTATCTACTGGTTCATTCCTGCAAAGCCCATAATAGCAGGGCTATACTAGGCCCAAGCCAGAAGTCTGGAACTCAACACAGATCTGGAGGCAGAGACCCAAGGACTTGAACCATCACCTGCTACTTCCTAGAATGAGCATTAGCAGAAAGCTGTAATCAAAAGCAGAGCCAAGACTCAATCCCAGGCATTCTGATATGGAACATGAGTGCTTCAAGCAGTATTTAATCTCTGTGCCAAACACTCAGTGTAATATTTAAGTTATCTGAAGCCTCTCTTTCATCATCCTTCAGATTAATTGGTCATTGTATGTTCGGATTACTTTATATCTGTTCCTTCTGACACTGATCTATTTCAGATCTTATTCTTTTCTCATATGGATTCCAAACCAGTTTCTATATCTCATATTTCAACCCTCAAGCAGCCTAATTTCAAAGAGAAGGAGCACTTTGATCATGTTGCATAATTGCTTAAATAGTCTAGAAGTGTCCATTGCTGAAAAAGTACTTGAAATATCTTCTTTGGTCTATTGCAGCCCTGCCCTATAACTATAACTATCTTTTGCTCCAGATACATTAAATATTAAACCTCTAAACATGACAATATTTCAGGAAGCCCTTTCCACATAGCATCTCTGCACTTAGCATAGATGGCTAACACCAGGTTATCATCTTACAATACAGTTTCCTTTGGGAAACTCTACCAAATACATTATAGAAACATACTGAACATAGCAAACTCAGACCTTATCATCAGGACCATTCTCTGGATTCCATAGTACCCTGTGTCCACCACTACCACGGCAATTACCCTATGCAATGGTTTTCTTCACCATTTCCCGAAATTTTCTCTGACTCCTTAGATCATTCTTTATATAATTTGATTGATATGCACTAAGACATCAACTAATTAGTATTCAATAAATATTTTTAAATAAGCAAGATAGTGAATAGTGAACACATTGGAAGTACAGTAGTCCATCAGCAATGATGGATGAATAAAACAAAATACCAGTCTCAACCTATGATCAATGTTATAGAAATTCATTATATATATACTTAGCAGGTATAGAATAAACTTTCCTATATATTAAACCAATGTGCTTTTTCCTTTAGTTTGTTTGATTTAACATGTGAAAACATGAAACAGGTTACAAATGAGTAAATGCTTTTTAAAAGTTTTATTTGTTTATTATTTATTTGAAAGGCAGAGTGACAGAGAGAGACAGACAGACAGATCTTCAATTTACTGGTTCATTCCCTGAATGCTCACAACAGCCAGGCATAGGCCTGGCTGAGGCGGGGAGTCACAAACTTCATCCAGTTCTCCTACATGGGTGACTGGAACTCAAATATTTAGGGCATCATCTGCCTCCCAAGTGCCCTAGCAGAAATCTGGATTAAACACAGAGGTTGGACTCAATCTTAGGCACTCTAATACGTGATGAGGACATCCAAAGTAGTACATAAATCTGCTATAACACAACATCCAACCCTGTAAATATTTTTGGGTGTCTTTCCAGAAGAATGATGACCACATTTAAAGAATGTAGTAGTAGAGAATGTAGCGAATTATAAGTGTAGCAAATTGTAAAACCAATTTATAATACATTTATTATAAATGTAGCGAATTATAAAACCAGTTTCAGAATGATGGTTTCTCCACAACAACCAACCTCTATGGATAGATACTTATTTTAATTTCAATAGAACTTTTATTGTCATTAAATTAACCAATGGGATGCAACTTACAGAAGCCCAGTACTTTAAGCTACTGACAAGGGATTATAAAATGGCTTAAATTTAAATTAGAAATATTTTATATCAAGCTAGAAAGCCTCATACAAACAATAATTTTGGTGTGTAGTTTTAAGTATCTAGGACATAGTCTTGTTTTCAATAGTTTAAAATTTAATGTGTGCATCCAGTACTATAACATTTTATGCTCCTTTTTTTGTATTTTGAGGTAGGACACTTTTTTCTTAAAGGGCATAATGTATCAAAAGAAGTTGAAGCCATTATAAGGACATTCAGCCAACATTACATTCAGGGAGATGCCTGAAACTACATATAGTATTAAAGTCTATATACACTATGGGTTTTTTTTTTTTATTGAATTTAGAACTACCATCTTTTCACTTTCAGGAAGCACTTTACAGTTTCTCTCTGGCATATCTGAATTGCCAGCATCACTACTCTTGTATTTTGTGGTTATAATTAAGTAAAACAAAAATCATTTGAACACAAGCACTGTGGTATCTCAACAGTCTCAATCTGGTAACCAAGATGGCCACTAACTGACTAATGGGCTGACAGCATATACAGTGTGGATATACTGGACAAAGGAAAGATTCATGTTCTAGGCTCAATAAAGCAGAACGGTGTGAGATTTCACCATGCTACTCAGAACAGCAGGTAAATTATTATCATTATTATTATTATCATTATTATTATTATTCCATTGAATAATTTCCAATTGTAGTTGACTATGCATGGGTAAGTAAAACACTGGAGAGTGGAACCATTGGATCTAATAGTGGAACTATTAGATCTCTTGATGTTTTTGGGCTGCCCACTGCAGGGTGTGAAAAACACATCCATTCCTGTCCCACAATTCAGGAAGTGAGTCAGCTCTCAGGCAAACTTTACAAGCTGCAACTGGTATCTAAGGTTAGGATGAACAGGAAGTCAACATCTGGACAAAGATGGGAACAAAAGAAAATGAGAAAAACTACTAACCAGAAGATCAGTCAGTGCTATAAAAGGACAAGAATAGACGAAGAGAAACTGTAAAATGAAACTGGTCTCTGCAATATACGTCAAATACTCAGACAGGCAGTATTAAAGTAGCCAGGAAAATAGAAAGAAAGGAAAAATAAATAAAAAAGAAAATAAAAATACACAGAATTTAGAAAAGCAGGCCACAAGCAGATAATAAGAGATCCTAAGCATGGAGCCAGCTCTCTGCTTAAGTTTGACATACCCTACTTGATTCCTGCTAAGTGTCTACCTCACCTAAGGTTCTTTTAATGTCCACACCCACGCTTAAACACACCTACCAGCACACCCACACCCCACCATGGCTTACACATAAAAGGAAGTAATAAAACAACAAAACCTGTTCTAAGAAATAGACTGGAACACCTCAACCTGTTTGTCTTATCGTCTCCTTTGTCCTGCAATTCTTTTCTCTGAATCCAGGTTTTCTGTAATATGTGCCTCTCTCATTTCCTGTAACCTTTCCCCTTAATAAGATTTGACATCCTTTGAAATTTTCCCTGCAAAAGTGAGATCCTATATTCTCCTACTAGCTTATCTTTCTCTCCTACTCTTCTTCTAATATTCTCATTTGGAAATTCTAACAGAGTATAGAAGGCATATAGGTAGAAAAGCAGGCCCACTTGATTATAACAGCCTAAAAAAAGAAGAGCTCTTCTTGAAAGATGAAAATAAGATCTTCAGATACTTAACTTTTGATCTAGTCTTTTATTGTTTCTATCAACAAAACATTTACAGTATATTAATATCAATTTTGTGAAACTATGATACATAATATATAATTAAGTTTAGAGCTGCATAAATGTTAAGAATGAGTTAGTGTGTTCTTAAAAATCAGTACTTACACCGGTGGTTGGTTTAATCCCAGGTATATGCTTTACTTATCTAAAAATCTTCAGTTCATTCTTCTCATTGCAAAGAAACCTCCCCAATTTTATCTATTCCCACTGTTGAAAACATGTTTCGTTTCCTTATGTCTCTCCACTGTGGTTAGATTTAAAAGAAGTTCATTGATTAGAAGGGATAAATTTAGAAATGGATAAGTTTAGAAATTTCTCAACAGTATATGGTTTCTTTTTTATAATTTTAATTTTTTTCCTTCCCATGGAAAATAGAAAATATAGATCACAACTAAATATCCAAAATATTCAGTCTACTTTTGTCTTCCTTATTAGTTCACTAAATGTTTCTTAGTTAACAACTTTAATTATCACAGATGTTAAATATTAGTTTTGAATATTAATCTTTGTAACTTATAGCTTCTGTTGAGACAGAAGTTTTGAAATTTGTTTCAGTATTTTATGAAAACCAGACACACACACACACACACACACACACATATGTGAAAAGGTTTCTGGAAAGTAGAATTATGATATATGTTTCTTGGGGCCAGTATTGTGGTGCAGCAGGTAAAGCCACTGCTTATGAACATGGCATCACATAGCTGCACCAGTTCGTGTCCTGGGTGCTCCATTTCCCACCCAGTTCCTTGCTAATGCAGCTGGGAAACTATCGAAATACCGCCCAAGGGCTTCGGACTCTGCCACCACATGGGAGACCCAGAAGAAGCTCCTAGCTCCTGGCTTCCGTCTGGCCTAATCCTGACCATTGCAGCTATTTGATGAGTGTATCATCAGATGGAAGATCTTTTGCTTTCCCTTTGTGTGTGTCTCTCCCTCTCTGTTTCTGTAACTCTGTCTTTCAAATAAATAAAATAAATCTTTTACTTAAAAAAGTGTTTCCTGGGGCCAGCACTCTGGCACCGTATGTTAATCCACTGCTTGTGGCACCAGCATCCCATATGGGCACCGATTCTAGACCTGGCTGCCCCTCTTCCATTCCAGCTCTCTGATATGGCCTGGGAAAGCAGTAAAAGATGGCCCAAGTCCTTGGGCCCTGCACCTACATGGGAGACCGAAAGGAAGCTCCTGGCTGGCTTCGGATCAGCTCAGCTCTGGCTGTTGCGGCCATTTGGGGAGTGAATCAGCGAATAGAAGACCTCTCTCTCTGTCCCTCTCACTGTCTGTAACTGTACCTCTCAAAAAAATAAATAAAATCTTAAAAAAACATTTCCTTTAATGCAAAAAAATTGTAATTCATACATTTTTCTCATAATACAGCTTGAAGTGCCCCATACACACAAATACAAGTGATATTTATATACAACTGTCAGAGATTAACTAATATTTATTTCTAATGATTCTTTTTTCTAAATATTTAAGCAGATTTTTGGTATGAAAAGTCTTCAAATACAGTTTTACATGGACTCATTCATAGAAAGCTTATACTTATGCAGAACGTCAGGAGTTGTTTATACTGTTATCATTTAAAACTCTAAGTATTCTCTCTCTGGAGATTTTGGTTATATTTATACCAGAAACATAATTCAAGTTTCAAAATATGATTTTTAATGCAGAATGGTTTATTATTCAGAATTATTCCACTAGCTGTAAGAATGAATTATTTTCATTGTTTTTTTAACTTTTATTTAGCAAGTATAAATTTCCAAAGTACAGCTTATGGATTACAATGGCTTCCCCCCCGCCATAACTTCCCTCCTGCCCGAAACCCTCACAACTCCCACTCCCTCTCCCATTCCATTCACATCAAGATTCATTTTCAATTATCTTTATATACAGATCAATTTATATATATATTAAGTAAAGATATCAACAGTTTGACAAACACACAAACATAAAGTGTAAAATGCTTTTGAGTATTAGTTATACCATTAATTCACATTGAACAACACATTAGGGACAGAGATCCTACATGAGGAGTAAGTGCACAGTGACTCCTGTTGTTGACTTAACAATTTGACACTCTTGTTTATGGCGTCAGAAATCTCCCTAGGTTCTTGATATGAGTTGCCAAAGCTATGGAAGCCTTTTGAGTTCGCTGACTTCTCTTATTTAGACAAGGTCTAGTCAAAGTGGAAGTTCACTCTTCCCTTCAGAGAAAGGTACCTCCTTCTTTGATGGCCCATTCTTTCTACTGGGTTCTCACTTGAAGAGATCTTCAATTTAGTTAGTTTTTTTTTTTTTCCAGAATGTCTTGGCTTTCCATGCTTGAAATACTCTCATGGGCTCTTCAGCCAGATCCGAATGCCTTTAGGGCTGATTCTGAGGCCAGAGTGCTGTTTAGGACATCTGCCATTCTATGAGTCTGCTGTGTATCCCGCTTCCCATGTTGGATCATTCTCTCCCTTTTTGATTCTATCAGTTAGTATTAGCAGACACTCATCTTGTTTATGTGATCCCTTTGACTCTTAGACATATCAGTATGATCAACTGTGAACTGAAATTGATCACCATGACTAGTGAGATGGCATTGCTACATGCCACCTTGATGGGATTGAATTGGAATCCCCTGGCACATTTCTAACTCTACCATTTGGGGCAAGTCAGCTTGAGCATTTCCAAAATTATACATCTCCTCCCTCTCTTATTCCCACTCTTATATTTAACAGAGATCACTTTTCAGTTAAATTTAAACACCTAGGAATAAGTGTGTGTTAATTACAGAGTTCAACCAATAGTATTAAGTAGAACAAAAAAATACTAAAAGGGATAAAGTATTAAGTTGTACATCAACAGCCAGGACAAGCGCCAATCAAATCACTCTTTCTCATAGTGTCCATTTCTTTTCAAAAAGTGGAAATCCAAATGGCCAACAGACCCATGAAAAAATGTTCAGGATGACCAGTGATCAAGGAAGTGCAAATCAAAACCACAATGTGGTTTCACCTCTCCCCAGTTAGAATGGCTCACATAAAGAAATCTACCAACAATGGATGCTAGTGAGGATGTGGGGAAAAAGGGACACTAACCCACTGTTGGTGGGAAGGCAAACTGGTAAAGCCACTATGGAAGTCAGTCTGGAGATTCCTCAGAAACCTGAATATAGGCCTACCATACAACCCAGCCATTCCACTCCTTGGAATTTACCCAAAGGAAATTAAATTGGCAAACAAAAAAGCTGTCTGCACCATAATGTTTATTGCAGCTCATTTCACAATAGCTAAGACCTGGAATCAACCCAAATGCCCATCAATAGTAGACTGGATAAAGAAATTATGGGACATGTACTCTATAGAATACTATACAGCAGTAAAAAACAATGAAATTTGGTCATTTGCAACAAAATGGAGGAATCTGGATCAAAATATGTTTTGATTTGTGTTTATCTAAAAGCAGCTAAAAGAAAGCAGCTGTAAGAATACTTATAGCATTATATAGTAAGATTTTATTTAAGTACAGTTTTATGGATTTCTTAAATTGTGGGTTAATAAAAAGCAATGATTTATCTTTTTTTTATTTTTGTAAATTAGAGGATTGTTCCACTTTCCTATAAAAGTGGCAAAGTCTGCCATGGAAAAATATTCCACTTTGTCAAGAGAATTATTTTGAGCAAAAGGTACTTACAAAACAGCAGTTACAAATGCACCTCTAACTACCACCGTCCTTCCCGGAGGCTGAAATAAAACTCTCATGTGAAAGATGCACCCCCTATACTAGGAGAAAAGAAATGCTCATCACCACCAATAGACAAGAGGACCAGGACAGAAAGAATTCTGTGTCAATGCGAGGGTATTTCTAAT
Organism: Oryctolagus cuniculus; assembly: GCF_051225735.1. NCBI lineage: Eukaryota > Metazoa > Chordata > Mammalia > Lagomorpha > Leporidae > Oryctolagus > Oryctolagus cuniculus. The sequence continues at coordinate 57,291,786 of NC_142868.1, read as the reverse complement.
CCTCCTTAATCTCGCCATATATTTTTGTTACTTTCTCCATAATTGCCTCTTCTAATTCAACATAGCATTTGACTCTAATTGCTTCTTTTGAGCTTCATTTTCCTATAGGACTTCCATGTACACATAAAAACCTGCTTCTTCCTTCTTGTTAATCTCTTTTATGTCAATTTAATTTTCATGCCTAGATTGAGACCTTAAGCGGGTAGAGGTAAAGTTTTGCCTTCCCTACAATTCTAACCTAAAAAATACATATTTAATCACATGTTATTATATTCCTGTGATGATTGTTGGAGACAATAGAATAATGTCTTAACTTCTGAACTTATTTTAGGGTTTTCTATGACTTCTCTCAAGTTACAGTCCCTTTATTACACATCTACACCCACCATGAAATCAAATGGAACCAGTAAACCTGACATCCTGCCAAAACATTCCTCAAATATTAGCTTGTGTTTTTTTCTTCCACCTGGGATACTATTCACCTATCAAGACTTATTGACATATTCGCCATTCTTTAAAATCTAGTTTAAATTAATCTCTCTCCATTTTTGTTTGTATTTATATCTATTATCAAACAGATGTAAGTTCCTCTGCCAGAGACAAGACAAGGTGATATAGATCAGATTGTGGAAGGCTTGTAGAGACTCCAGCCAGACGTCTAGCTGTCTGCCTCCTGCAAAGTAATTTGACATGACCAAAATTTACACTTTCATTGTATATAAACTGTGTCTATGTCAAGTATGAAAACTTACGTCAGACATGCTACTGAATAAAATCCATTATTATGTAATAAAAATAAGAATATAAATATATATCTAAAGAAACCATCAATAACAAACAGTAGAAACAAATTACATCATACTTAAGATCTGGAAGAAAAATTACATAAGTTGGAAAATGTCAAAACTAGTAGAATTCTTATGAACAGTGTTAAAACTATTGATCCACAAAATGTTCTCCCTCTTGAGTTGGTTTATCTCTAATCTCGCTTATCAACGCTTTCCTTTCCATTTCCCCTACATTTCCAATTATTTTCTCTGATCTACTCAAGTAAAAAATCACACCTGTAAACAGTTATACTAGGAATTGACTAGTACACATTCCCAAGGAAACTCAAAAGGGAAAGAAATATAATTCTGTGTACTCCATCAAATTTCTCCTGTCCAACCCCAAACCCCAAGTGTATATTGCCTCTATGTTGTCAAACTAATGCATTTAGATCAAGTGTTGTTTCCACCAGAAAGTTAATTAAAATAATTATTTCATAATCTGGACTTTAGATGAGTATGACTGTATTTTCTAACGTGTATATCCAATATTGTGTGGTCAGAAAAGTAGAATAGGAGAACGAATGGGAAAGAAAAATTTTCAAGGATAGATATAAGCAGAAAACATTTCAATAGTCAAAATAAGGGGACCTAACTTCTACCCATATTAGCATTGATCAGTGATGCATCACACATATATCAAAATAGCTAAGAGTAAGCTGGCATTGTGGCACAATGGGTTAAACCACTGCTTGCAATCCCCATATTGGAGCATTGGTTAGATTCCCAGCTGCTCCACTTTGATGTAACTCCCTCCCAGTGTGTGTTGGAAAGCAGCTGATGATGCCCAAGTACTTGGACCCCTGCCACCCACATGGCAGACCAAGACGGAGTTCTTGAATCCTGGCTGTGGCCTGGCATAGCCCCATCCCAGCTATTGCAGCTATTTAGTGAATGAACCAGTGGATAGAAGATTCCTTTCTCTCCCTCTTCCTCTCCCCCTCCTTGGCTCTCCTTCTCTCTGTGTGTCACTCTGCCTTTCAAACAAACAAATAAATCTTAAAAACAGCTGAGATTGCTTTTATCACAATCTATTCATTGTGACCTTAGCTATTTTAACTATCATATATATATATATATATATGCTTAATAGCAGAGTTATGAGAAATAGGATTAACAGGAAAAGTCATCAGAGACAAACTAGATTCTGTGGAAGGATAAAAATCTCAGAGTTGATAATATTCAATATATTTTAAATCCATCCAAAAATGTATAAGGTCAGAGGACAGAATGAAACAGAAAGAGGACAGGAAAGAGGGAGGGAGGAAGTGAGAAAAGGAGGAAGGGGGGAGAGAAAGAGAGAGAAGAAAGAAAGAAAGAAAGAAAGAAAGAAAGAAAGAAAGAAAGAAAGAAAGAAAGAAAGAAAGAAAGAAAGAAAGAAAGAAAGAAAGAAAGAAAGAAAGAAAGAAAAGAAAGAAAGAAAGAAAGAAAGAAGGAAGGAAGAAAAAAGGAGGGACGAGGGAGAAAAGATTATAAAAATAAATTATCTTCTTGGCATGGAAAACCATTTAAATTTTTTAAATTTTTCTGCATCTATCAATGTTATTTCACTTTAAAATTAAGGAAATATGATCTATAAGAAAGAAAAAGCATTAGATAAAGAATTCTAAAACCAAGCAGAAATGGTTTATTTACAATCAAGTGAGAAAAGTAATATTTAAATAAGAGTAAAAAAGTGCAATTGTATTTTTTTTCTCTCAAACCAAAGCTAAATGTCCAAATAAAACTGCCATAAGGCCCCATGGGTACCATAACAAGGGACGTTGACAGATTCCAAGGACCAAATATTCTATCACTCTGCCTTTTTATACAATAAACACAATACAAGAGCTGATTTTGGATTGCCTATATTATTTAAATATATTATTTCCTAATAAGCCTTATTTTATTTGTATTTTAATATGTTATTGTGTCTACATGTTTTAAAAATAATTAATAGTAATTATTAATTTTATATGTATTTTTTAAGAGAAAGAGAGAGAGCTCCCATCCGCTGGTTTACTCTCCAAATATAATCACCACAAGAGTAGAAGCTGGGAATTTGGAGCTCAGTCTGGATCTCTAGAGTGAGTGGCAGGAACCCAACTACTAGAGCCACCTGAGTTGCTCCCAGGATTGACAGTAGCGGAAAGCTGAGCTCAGGAGCAAGATTAGGGAATTGAATATAAGAACTCTGATATGTGTTGTGAGAGTTAAGACTGATGTTTTAACTACTGGACCAAACACCCACCCCAAGAGCTCATTCTTAATAGTTAAGGATACTAAGACCATTCTATGGACCAAATGCTGAAAAACAAAAGGTATATTTAAAGAAATTGAACTAAGTAGTGGAAATCAAACTGAGAATTTCCACAACTGCACAGAATTATATGTAATTTTAAAGTAAAAAAGTTCTTAAAGATTCTAAATTTAATCTGATTCATAAAATTGAACTCTGAGACAGCATAGAAACAAGACTCACAAAATCAAGACCCTCCCTACCCAATAGATATATACCTCCAGTTTCAAATCAATCAGCGGCAAGAAGTTTCCAGACCATAACCATGAAAACCCCATACTGAGCAGAACACCAAGATGGGTGCAAACCAAGTGATGTGTGCAGAGAGGGATGAGCCAAAACTCTACACTTTATACTGCCATCTGCAATGCTGGCATCCCATATGGGCATCAGTTCAGTCCAGGCTACTCCACTTTTAATCTATCTCTCTCTTAATGGCCCAGGAAAAGCTGCCAAGTCTTTGGGCCACTGCTACCCATGTGGGAGATCCAGATGAAGTTTCTGGCTCCTGGCTCAGCCCTGGCCATTGCATCCATCCAGGAAATGAACAAAGTGATGGAAGATCTCTCTCTCTCTCTCTGTCTCTCCCTCTCTCTTTGTAACTGAGTTTCAAATTAATAAATCTTTAAAAGAAGAAAAATAAGACATGCATGAAGCACTATTTCTGATTTGAAAAGAGAATATAATTACTTCATAGCTAGCTTCACAACTCATAGTTAGCTTCACAGTCTACAGGGTAAATCTTGATAGAACAGATTTAATTCGTATGATTAGAAGTTGTTTGGACAAAAAAAAAACTTTATTGAGTGGGCAACATAATTTCATTAAGTGTGGAGAATCCATGACTTTACCATTACATTAGTGCAACTACCTACAAATAATTGGAAGCCACAGAGAAACAAAAATATGGAATAACATACTGAAAAAAGACAGTTATTTCTGTCTTAGCAGCAAATCTGAAAAAGATAAGAGAAAATGCATTACACACTATAAAAGTGCACAGTTTAACAAGTTTAATATTTAACTTCTATGTAAAGGAGTATTCTTTTATAAATATATTTTCTTGCCAATTTCCTCTTGTACAGCTATCTTGTGTTTTATTTGTGAAATGTTAATGTTTCTACTAGGGAGGTTCTTCACGTAAAAAAAATAATAAGGCAGGCATTTGTACAGCAGTTAAGATGAAAAATGTATGTCTTCAGCTTCCCTTATTGTCAGCTATCCTATAATATGAGAAAATTCTTATCAGGGAGAGATGAAGACAGCTGGATAGAGAGGGCTTGCACTCAATTCAACCACAGAAAAGTACCAAAATAATGGAAGAAGGACCATGATTCCAGAAGATTGATTAAAGGAAAATGTCATTGAATAAGTGATAGCATTGGGAAACAGCACAGAGGCTGCAAAAGCCAACAGACAGAGGGAAAAAAGCCTGTTACAACTTCTCCTCCAGCTCCTTGGCCAGGGGAGGATGCAATATCATAGGGAAAATAGTCTCTGGAATCTATCCTGCAAGACCCAGGGAAGAACCTAGCTGCATTCTACTGCTCCAGACCCACACCTGCCAGTGCACAATCCCCAGAATAACTTGTGTTCACCACATAGGACTGGATTAAGGTTCCCTTCACATCCTTCAGTGCTGGGACTAGGGTTTTTGATTTTTTAAGCCAAACTTCAGTAACGCCTGCCCAGAATGACCTGGGAAAGATCCCATCCACATCACACAGCCCCATGAATAGCTGTTGGTGCCACAAGCTCCACAATCATGCTGGCTTGCCTGGAGAGACAAAGAGACAGCTCTCTCTATGTCCCACAGTCCCAGGAACATGGCTATATACATCACAAGACCTAGTATGATTGACACCAAACCCTCTGGGGACTGAAGATGCACACCTTTGGAAGCCCATGTCCATCTCCCTGAACTGCTGCAGACCAGACAACTGTGGAATTCATAGTCACCACTGACATTGTTTAAAAACATAGAAATCATTTGCAGGTTACACTTTTGGGCTCACCTAGAACCAAAGCCAAAGGAACAATACAAGCTAAACAAAAAAGTCTTTTCAAAACAACCTAGTGTATAAAGAAGAAGGAACTTACTAACCCAGAGGAGTTGACTTCAATGTAGAGGCACAGGAAATATGAAGAAACATGGGAGTACCGAAAAAATACTCAGCTTCATTAGTTAATAGGAAAATGCAAGTGAAAACCATAGTAAAATATCACAGCACATTTATGAGAATTGATAAAACCAAACATCTGAGCAGAAAGACTTACAATTTGCTGGTAGGACTATAAATTAGGGAAATATTGGGGAAATTTTGGGCATTTTCTTATAGAATTATGTGTACACTTACAATATGAACCTGCAACTGAGCCATCACCTATTTAAACAAGAGAAATGAAAGTATATGTCCACAATATCATGTGCAACAATGTTCTTGGAATCTTTCTTCATTATACCCAAAATCTATAAATAGTATAACACAAGAATGCAAAACAAATTTTGTTATAGTCATTTAACATAAAGCTTCTCAATAATAAAAATAAATGAACAGAATCTATGCTATTAAGACACAATAAGAAGTAAAAGTCAGACATAAGAGTATATACATTGTATGAGTTCATTGGTATGCAGTTCCATAACAGGCAGCTCTGTGGTTAAAAAAAAAAAAAACAAACACATTTTGGTTGCTTCTGGCTGGGGTGAGGGATGATAATTGCCTGAGAAGAGAGTATGGAGGAATTTTCCAGAGTGACGTGTGTGTCCTATTTCTGATAGAGTTGTGGTTTCATGGGTGTAGGCATTTGCCAAAACTCATGAAATCACATGCTTTTACGTTTTGAATATTTCTTCTCTTGAAATAAGTGGGAACTGATAATAATTATTACAATTTGTGTATAGTACAATTTGTCCAGTGACCATATAACACCAAAAATAACTACAACTCTAAGGAAAAGAAATTTCTCAATAGAATGGAAACACTTTAATGGTGCATTTGGCCTGGCCTCAAGCATGATTGATATGCAGCTCGCTCTTGCACTAGCATGTATTTTGTCAAATGAACAGGGTAAAACTGGCTGGAAGAGCTAAAAGAATGTCTGAGATACCACCAAACCTGTTGTAGCAAAAAGTGTTTTCTTGAAAATCTGGTCTTGTCTCATTCTTTCAAGTTATGAGTACTAAAAGCCATCAGAGGGAACTCAAAGTTACTCAAAAAAATGATTCGTAATTAAACACCTCTCATTCATGGGGAGAGAATGTCAGGAGACCTGAAATTCCATTATACACTTTTTGTTTGTTTGGCACTTGTTTGCTACTAAATGCTTTTAACTTTTCCTCGTGAACAGTGATGCACAGTACAAAACCAAACCATAATTGGCAAAGAAAGCTAAAAAAAACCCCAAAAAGGAAAACACACACACACACACACATACTCACATACACACCCACACACACACACGCATAGAAGAGCCCACAGCAGTTAGTCCTAGATACACTGCTTGAGTAAGAGGAAGGAATGAAGCCAGTATCCTAGTTGGAACATTTCATTTCCTGAGAAATTTGCATTGCATTATGAAAAAGCCAACATCTAAAGCTGCAACTTGTTTGAGTACATAACGATGTTTATGCATAAATATTTTTAAAGACACATTTTTAACAACTCCTGTTCCAACTGACTACTTTTCTTTTCTTGTATAAATTAATTGATATTAATTAGAGATTGCCTAAGGCCTTCCCACATTTTAAGGAAAGCAATACGAGGAACTTAAAAAGTTCATAGAAAATGGAGGTAAAGAATACAATTTTATTGCAAAAATATTTTGAAATCCACACATAGTTTTTCCCTAATATGTATTTTCCATGAACTTTTTGGAGTTCCTTACTATAACAAAAAGCAGCTCTTGAATGGCAATAACATGTAGGTAGACGAGAATATAGGTCTGGCTCCCCTGAAACAGATGCTGAGATGAGACTCACTTGTAACTGACTCATTGAAGAAAGGAGATGAGTAAAGAACTGAAGGATGCAGGTAAGAGAAAAAGCAAGTTCAGTAATCATGTGGACAAAACATGAATCTAACAATGTATAGCTTCTAACTGATGCAAACAAAAGCTGGAATGTAAGTTACATCTCAGAGTTATTCCAAGCCAAACAAGGAAGCTGAAGTTTCATGCTGTTTCGCTGTACAGTCATTATTGAACAGCAGACTGAAGAAGAGAATAGGGCAGTAAAACCCTGGTGCTTTTTCCCTCTGTACCTGCTGGCAAATCAGCTCCAGTGGCTCCAAGGCATTTTTCAAAAAAGTAGGCACTGAAAACACATCTCAAGGCTTACTCCCACCCTTCAGTAAAAGTATACAGAACATTCACTATATCTAGAACATTTATTAAAATGATTATACAGGAAAAGGCAGTGAGTAAGATTATAAACACACATCAATTGGTAACTTCTCTTTTTATTCTTAGACGGCACCAACACAGCAAAACAAATAATATGTTTATATCCCACATATTAAATGTGTCTAAATGTATGCATACATAAATCTGCTTTTTCTTTTAGTGGTTGGAAAGTATTATTATTATTTTTTTTTTTTTTACAGGCAGAGTGGACAGTGAGAGAGAGAGACAGAGAGAAAGGTCTTCCTTTTGCCGTTGGTTCACCCTCCAATGGCCGCCACGGCTGGCGCGCTGCGGCCGGCGCACCGCACTGATCCGATGGCAGGAGCCAGGTGCTTCTCCTGGTCTCCCATGGGGTGCAGGGCCCAAGCACTTGGGCCATCCTCCACTGCACTCCCTGGCCACAGCAGAGAGCTGGCCTGGAAGAGGGGCAATCGGGACAGAATCTGGTGCCCTGACCGGGACTAGAACCCAGCGTGCCGGTGCCGCAAGGCGGAGGATTAGCCTAGTGAGCTGCGGCGCCAGCCTGGAAAGTATTATATAACATGTATTAATTGAACTTATTTGTGCATTCATATACTAATGGACATTTATATTTCTTATTTGAATTATTTTTCTTATAAATTATTCTTTTACATGTTTTTAGTCTGTTTTGTGCAACTGTAACAGAATAACACAGATGGTATAAACAATGAAGAACAGAAATTTATTTCTCATAGTTCTGAAGTCTTCTAAGTCTAAGGAGCTCACATCTGGTGATAGCCTTCATGCTGAGTCATCCTATGGGAAGGAGGGGGAGAGAAGGGGAGAGAGAGAGGGGAGGGGAAAGGAGGGGAGAGGAGAGGGGAGGGGAAGGAAGGTTAGGGGAGGGGAGAGTAGAGGAGAAGAGGGGGGAGGGGAGAAGAGGAGAGGAGGGGAGAGAAGAGGAGAGGAGAGGGGAGGGGAGAGGAGGGAGGGGAGGGGAGGGGAGAGGAGGGAGGGGAGAGGAGGGAGGGGAGGGGAGGGGAGAGGAGGGAGGCGAGGGGAGGGGAGGGGAAGAGATGAGAGACCCAGAGGCCAGTGCTGCTAAGCTGTCATCTGGAGCATCAGCATCCAATATGGGACACTCTACCCCTGTGGGAGATCAGGAAGAAGCTTCAGGCTCCTGGCTTCAGACTGGCACAGCTCTGGCTATTGAGGCCATTTGGGATGTGAACCAGCAGATGGAAGATCTCTCTGTCTCTCTCTCTCTCTCTTTCTCTCTCCACTAATCCTTTTATAATGAACTTATTATGGCAATCTGAGGGTTCTCCAAAAAGTTCATGAAAATGTGTATTATGAAAAAAAACACACTTGGATTTTAAAACATATTTGCATCAAAATAAACTTACCCTATAACTGTAATTACCTAAAAATTTTTGAAATATCTTTATAATGGCATTAGTGTGTTCATGAGGGCAGAGACTCCATGGTCTGATCACCTCATGAAGGCCCCAACTCTTAATACTTTAATACTCCTAATAATTTAATGGCCATTAAATTTCAACTTAAGTTTCAAAAAGGGTAAACATTCGAAGGATAGCAGGTGCATATTCAACAGTTTCTTCATAAGTGTGTAGAAGGAAAATTGCAAATAATGAGATTGCTGGATAAAAGGAATGTATTTTAGTAGCTATTGTCAAATTGTCCACCAGAGGCAAGCGCCATGGCTCACTTGGCTAATCCTCCGCCTGTGGCGCTGGCACCCAGGGTTCTAGTCCCGGTTGGGGTGCCAGATACTAGTCCCGGTTGCTCCTCTTCCAGTCCAGCTCTCTGCTGTGGCCTGGGAGGGCAGTGGAGGATGGCCCAAGTGTTTGGGTCCCTGCACCCGCATGGGAGACTGGGAGGAAGTACCCGGCTCCTGGCTTCGGATTAGTGCAGTGCTAGCCATAGCGGCCATTAGCGGAGTGAACCAACGGAAGGAAGACCTTCCTCTCTGTCTCTCACCATCTATAATTCTTTCTCTGTTCTCTCTCTCACTGTCTAACTCTGCCTGGCAAAAAATAAAACAAAAATTGTACACCAGAAATATTGTACCATGTTAGCCTCCAATAAAGAATATTCAAGAATGTTTATCAACAAATCTTAGGGGAAAAAATCTTCCTCAACCAAATAAAACATTTGAATAAACGTTAGTTAAGGAATGCCAAAAACCAGAATCCTCCCACAACCACAAATAATGAAATAATGAAATATTTCTGGTAAAGATTAGAGATAAGAATCACAAGGACTATACTATTTTGGAAAATAATATTATCATAAGGTTTTACAAGACTATGCAAAACTCTTTCAGGGCTCAAAATTTATAGGTTGCAAATGGCTTGAATACAATGTCTTAGTAATCCATTTGAAATCTATTTTAATCATTAGTAATATGATAATTTAATATTACATATAGTCAAACATGAAAAGTCTTAGTGTCTTAAAAAAAATCCACACCTTGGGTGGCAGAAATGACAGCTCAAATAGTTGGATCCCTGCCACACACGTGGCAGACACAGATTAAGTTCTGGGTGCTTGAATTTTACCTGGCCTAACTATTGCAGGCATTCTGGGAGCAAACCAGCAGATGGAAGGTGTCTCTCTATTTGTCTCTCTGCCTTTCAAATAAAATAAAAGTAATAAATTTTAAAATAAAAAAGTGGGAAAATTTAGTAGCAAAGAGGCAATCTGGGTATTAGACACAAAATGAGGCTCAAAAACACAACAAAAGGCACAAAACCTAAGACTGAAAACACCACATGCCTATTCTAGAGAGTATTTTCCTTTATCATTCCCCACATGAATGCTGAGCTTCAATTGGGAATTCAATTTTAAAACTCTTCAGACCTTGAATCCTCTGATTTTCTCCATCTGGAGAATGGAAAGTTTGAACAACAAAATGGCTGTCAGCTAAAGAATGATTCATGAGTCACCCAGACTTGTGGCTCTGCTCATGTGCTAAAAACAAAAAACTGGGAGCTAATTCGGTGGTGGCCAAAACCCCTCATCAGGCTTATCGTGGTCATTTTGAGGAATGTCCCTGGCTTAGCCCCAAGCCAGGGATGGATGACACTGTGTGGCAGAATTCAATTGGGTAACTTGAATAATAGATCACTAAACAAGAAAGTATTATTCATTCCTCATTAATAATATGTAAATGGGACAAACCCGAACAGCTGGAACAATGAAGAAGACACTAAGCTCATCTTATCATCTTACTGAAAATCATCATCCTTTTTGCCCAGCAATCTTGTAAGAATCTGTCTCTTCCTTCTCATCTCAATGTATTAAGCCTTCAAAGTGCCTAACTACTGTGAAATTTGAGACACTAAAATCAGACTCAGTACAGACATGGACACAAACATTTTCTCTTGAAGTGTAAAGTTTCCCTTATATGTTTTTCTTTAACTTGGCACAAGAGGAGAAAAATGAGATTTTCCATTACATTTATGTTTTTCCCATTTAAATTGGCAGTGTGTAATTCACACTCATTCACTGGTTCACTTTCCAAATGCCTGCAGCAGCCCCAGAAGAGGCCAAGGACCAAAGCCAGGAGCCAGAAATGAAATCCAGCTCCCTGAAGTCTATGGCAAGAACCCCTCCAAGGATCCAACACTACTGTCTTCCAGAGTCTGCATTAGTAAGAAGCTGGAATTGGGAGCTAGAGCTGGATGTCGACCTGAAGCTCTCCAATATGGAACACAAGTGGCCTGTTAGGTCAAGTGCCTGCCCCTCCCCCTAATTTGATAGCTTTACATGATTATGAATTATATTATAGCAGAGTGGATAATTTCTCTGTATCACAATTTCCTGTTGAGGCAATAATCATAAAATGCTGCTGCATCAACCATTTTAAATATTAATGAAAAACTATATACATTTTTGGAAGCAAATCCAAAAATTTTCCACCAAAGGTAAGATACCATATTATTGTTATAAAGTACACAAAGATGGCATTGTTAGACACTCTTGCATTAGTTGTGATACTTCTGGTTGCCAGCAATCAAAAACACACACACACAAAAAAAAACAGCCCTAATCAATCAATCATGGTTCATTCATTTCTGTAACCAAAGACCCAGGAGGGCAACTTTTAAGCTTGATTTCGTCAAAGTTCATTCTCTATTTTGCTTGTAATCCTCTGAGCTCTGTACATCTTCATGTGCCAGTTACATCCTCAACACACCTTCTTTTATGGGAGAAGATAGTGCCCCTATTTATGTTCTATCACATTCACACCAAGGGTAAGACCAAGTAAGAGGATTCTCATAATGAACAACAGAAAAAGTTTCAGCTGAGTTCAGTTGGTTCCTTCTTCATGACATCTGTACTTCTGATCTAATGCCTGGGAGCCTGTGCACATTGGCTTCTGTCTGAATTACTCAGCCACGCAGGAATTTTCACTGCGGTGAAGGAACATAGGACTGCTGACTGCCTTCGAACAATCAGGGCTCACCTCTAGAACTGCAGAGATCACAGACCTCAGATCTCATTTCAGCTGCACAATTGAAGAAAAGGAGGATTGTGCTAGGTTGGCAAAACACAATTTCCACTATAACTAAGTTTGCATCCAGCATGTGGTGTAAATCAGTTGGATAAAAGGACTATGGAAAAGTAGTAGAAAACATTAGCTTTCCAATGATGCCCCTTCCCAGAACTTATAAAGCAGCAAAATTCTCAAGGGTCAAAGCACATGACAATGCATTCTGTCTTCCTAGAGCCAGAGCTACCTAATGGAAAAATATTACAATTAAAGCACAATCCTTGGACTCATACAGACTGATTCAAATCCTTACTTTGCCACTTGTTAATTGTGCAAGAGTTGGCAATATGCATAACCTTCTAAACCTTTGTTATCTCATCTATTAAATGGAAAAATAAGGACCAGCACTCTGGCACAGTAGGTCAAGCTGCCAGCATCCCATGTGGGAGCTGATTTGAGTCCTGGCTGCTTAAGTTCTGATCCAGCTCTCTGCTAATGGCATGGGAAAACAGTGGAGGATAGCCCAAGTCCTTAGGCCCCTGCACCCACTTGGGAGACACGGAAGAAGCTCCTGGCTCCTGGCTTCAGATCGGCTCAGCTCCGGCCATTGTAGCCATTTGGTGAGTGTACTAGTAAATGGAAGACTCTCTCTCTCTCTCTCTCTCTCTCTCTCTCTCCTCCTCCTCCTCCTCTCTTTCTCTCTCTCTCTCTCGAACTCTGCCCTTCAAATAAATAAATAACTCTTTAAAAAATGGAAACAATGTTGCTTAAGTGATATACTACTGCCAAAATGTTTAGCACAACACCTGGCATGTATGAAACATTACTAGTTACCATTCTACCAAGCAAGGATGGAGGAATATTACTTTCACTGTAGGAATGAGTCAGAAATTACATATCACACTTGCCTTTTCATTATCTCTTTTCAACTCTTGCTTCTTAAATCATCTAATGTATGAGGATACTTCAAGAATTTCATGGGAAAATTGTTAGCTACTTAAAATAGCTCTAGTTATCATCTAAATCTGATAGCTACAGGCTGAATGATTTTGTGTGGTAATATCTGAAATATTCAAAAAGAAAATGACGCAATTACAATTGGGAAGATACAAGAAAGTTATCTTCTCCCTGTACCTTAAAAAAACACATGTATAATTTTAAAAGATAAACTTATTTTAGTGAAAAATCTTTTTAATATTTGCATAGTTTTTCATAACATACATATTCCATGAACTTTTTAAAAGATTTCTAATAAAATAATTTCTTGAGAAGAGTACAGCTTTCTGATGTTTTTGGATGAATTACAATTTCTACTTAAGAGATTAAACCAGCCTTATATATGAAATCTGTAGTTTTAAATTCTTGAAAACCTCAGAAAGGAAAATTCATGTTACTTTTAAATCCCTGTTTTTGACAAAGAATAGACTGCTAAAGAGCGTTGATCATCACAGCATGTTAAGCTAGAGCCTGATTACCTGGCTCTGCATCTCAGCCCTTCCAGTTGCTCGCCATGTGAGCTTGAGCAAGCTAATCAAACCTCTTGGAGCTGAGCCTTAGTTACTACATCTACGAAATTAACCAGTGATGTTCCCTACTTAGACTCGGATGATGTACTGAACGGACACTGCAACATATAAGCCTGCCTCAGGAAATGGTTCTACCTTAGCATTTTGACTTGATGTCAGTGGAGCAGTACAGAAGACTGGGATCCAAATCACTGCCCAGTCCAGTCCAACCTTGAGAGCAAAGTGCCAGAGCATGGACAGGAGGTTTCCTGTGATGTAATGGCAATCTGATTCCTACAACTGCAGTAAAGATGGAGAGGAGGACTTAAATCCAACTCCAAGTGCATGCTATTTCAATAAGGTCCTCTCCTGTATGAATCAAACTAAAATCTGTGGGGGTCCAAGAGATTGGCTTAAAATGTCTTCTCTATCATCAATTGATTTAAAAAGGACACCTGTCTGTCTGGTTTTTCTCAAAGGAAAAATATTCTATTTAAATTCCTGTTAGGTGACAAAGTGTTATTAGTATTACATCAAATAACAAAAATTCAAGTGGCACAAAAATGGTAAATATATCTATGTAAACATAAATTGCCAATTTAGGTACCAAACATTCTACAAGAGTTCAAGTTTTATTCTGATTCTGATGCTAAAGATAACATGAAACTCTGGAATGTCCCATTCAAAATCAGTTTTTCATGGCAGCTATTTTATTCAATGCTTTATTTGCAGTGATAATGTAATTTGATTTTGGAATACATGGCAAACACCACAGGACAAGAGGTCAAGCTAAGCTTCAATTTTTGTTTTGAAAAGAGTCAAGAGAGGTTCAGGATAAATAGCTTAATAATGTCATATTTTTGAGGGCACATTTAAGTTTATTTTGAAAAATCCATGGAAACTCTTCTTGGAAAAATCTAGTCAACAAGCATGCACTCTCTTAAAAATTTTATATTCAGAAACTGGAATACATTTTTAAAAAACTTATCTGATCCATATGTATACTATAAATAAAACCAAATTAAGGCCAAATGGAATTATCTGTTTATGGTCAATTTAGAGTTGAAAATGCTCAATAAAATAAGTTCCAGAATTTGGCAGCTTAATATAAACTGAGTTAATAGTAACCTGACCAAAACAGATTTTGTTGCTCCCAGGTCACTATGAAGTAGCCAAATGTTTGTTTTAAACAGTCCCTACTGAATCAAAATTAATTTGTCTTAAACTTAGTCAAAATATATTTTCTTTCCACACCCTCTGTACTTCAGTGACAGTTGGAGTTGCTAAAATGCAACTATTAATGTGTTCTTTTTACTCTCTTTCATATTATTCTGATCATGACATTAAGATCTCTGAAGAAAATACTCATTGAATTTGTTTTTGTTACTTGAGGCTTTCCCCATCTTCACTGAAATCTCTTTGTTTTGTTTATATTATCCTTTCCCACTTACATTGAGCTGTTGCGCAGAGGCCACTAGTATCCCACCCCAAACATCCACTGATTTCAAAGTCCACCATGGCCATGTAGCCACTTTTTTAAAATTAAAAAAAAATTTTTTTTTGAGAGGCAGATTTAGACAGTGAGAGAGAGAGAGACAGAGAGAAAGGTCTTCCTTCCATTGGTTCATTCCCCTAATGGCAGCTAGGGCAGGCGCTGTGCCGATCCGAAGCCAGGAGCCAGCTCCTGGTCTCCTATGCGAGTGTAGGGCCCAAGCACTTGGGCCATCCTCCACTGCCTTCTCAGGCCACAGCAGAGAGCTGGACTGGAAGAGGAGCAACCAGGACTAGTACCCAGTGCCCCAACCGGGACTAGAACCTCAGGTGCTGGCACCGCAGGCAGAGGATTAGCCCAGTGAGCCACGGTGCCGGACGCCACGTTTTCCCTTTAAAAGTGGTTAATTCTCAGGTTTAACTAGGGTTCTCCACCAGATTAAAAGGAAGCATCTACAGTCAGATGCCAGAGTCAGGAAGTGGAAACTGCCTGAAAGGCCTCCTGCTCTTCCCACAATTCTCTGAAAAATATAATGAAGGAGGCACCAGCTCAGCTGAAGAATACTCATATATTAGCAACTCTGGCTGATTTATGTTACTGTATTAATTATTGTTAAGCTACAGGCTTCATTCCCATATATCTGTTTTGTCTTTGCTGTTTCATAACAATCAAAAAGGGTAAGCCAGTGTTGTGGCCAAATGAGTTATGCCATAGCCTGCAACACTGGCATCCCATATGAATACCTAATCAAGCCTCAGTTGCTCCATTTCCAGTTCAGATTCCTGCTAATGTGCCTGGGAAAGCATCAGAAGATGGCCCAATTGCTTGGGTCCCTGCCACCAATATGAGAGATCTGGATGGAGTTCCTAGCCCCTGGCTTCGACTTGATCTAGCACCAACCACTTCAGCCACTTGGGAAATAAACAGATGGAAGCTCTCTTTCTCTTTCTCTGTCCCCTTCTCTCTGTATCTCTGGTTTTCAAATAAATATTTTGTAAAAAAAAAAAAAAAAGAAGGTTAAAAAAAAAAGCTGGTGCTAATTAAGTATGTTAACCTGATGTCCATAAAAATACTCTATCCAATCATATGACCCAGCAACCTCATTCCTGCGAATATATCCAAAAGAAATAAAATCAGCATATGAAAGAGTTATCTGTATCCCCATGTTTATTATAGCTCAACTCACAATAGCTAAGATATGTAATCAAATAGGTATCCATCAATTGATGAGTGGATAAAGAAAAGATGGCATGTATACATAATGGAACACTACTCAGCCATACAAAAATGAAATCCTGCCTTAAGCAAATAAATGGATGCAACTGGCGACCATTATGCTTAGTGAAATAAGCCAGACCCAAAAGACAAATATCGTATTTTTTTCTCTGATTTGTAGTAGCTAATAGAGTACCTGAATGTACAAGTATGAAATTAACAACTAATGATTTGATTATTGTTTATAACCCTTGGCTATATTCCTATGGAAGAAGAATCTTTCTACTTTTTGCTTGTTTAACACTATATTTACTGAGGTACTCACCCTGTGATTATAAAATAAATTGAAAGTGTATTATTGCAAACACTAAAAGAAAAAAGAAGGAAAGAAAGAGGAGGGAGGATGGGAGAGACAGAGGGTAGTATCATTATATTCTTAGAACTGCATCTTTAAACACTTAAAAACTGTTCAGTTTATATTGTGGAAAAAAAAAACTCATCCTAAAAAATTAGAAACCTTATTTTCTAACAATTAATAGATAAATTCCAGCATAAAATTAGTATATAATATATATGGTATATTATATTTATATGTAATATGTGGTTTATAGTTTTAACATTGTGTATTTTCATAAAATGAGGTTTGCATAAAATTTTAATTCAATGATAATACATAAAATGTTAAAATAAAAAACTGAACTTTACATATTAAATTATGTGGAATATATGTAAATGCATAATTATACTATGTGTATATAGGTACACACAATGTGGATACTATACACAGACACAGACACACACACACACACATATATATATACAATAAGCCTGAAGGGAATTTAAAAAATAATAGTGGCTGGTGCCGCGGCTCACTAGGCTAATCCTCCGCCTTGCGGCGCCGGCACACCGGATTCTGTCCCGGTTGCCCCTCTTCCAGGCCAGCTCTCTGCTGTGGCCCGGGAGTGCAGTGGAGGATGGCCCAAGTCCTTGGGCCCTGCACCCCATGGGAGACCAGGAGAAGCACCTGGCTCCTGGCTTCAGATCAGTGCGGTGCACCGACCGCAGCGTGCCGGCCATGGTGGCCATTGGAGGGTGAACCAACGGCAAAGGAAGACCTTTCTCTCTGTCTCTCTCTCTCACTGTCCACTCTGCCTGTGGAAAAAAAAAATAGTAAGGAATAAAAAATATATTAATAGGCTTTCCCCATCTTCACTGGAATCTCTTTCTTTTGTTTATGTTATCCTTTCCCACTTACACCCAGCTGTTGCACAGAGGCCACTAGTAGCTATTGGTAGCTAATCCCCTGTGCTACAACACCTATGCCTGCATGCCAGTTTTTAACTCACAAAAATTACAGAAGAGAGCATAAAGAGAAACAGTCATTTTAAAAAAGATTAATCATAAAATTTTAAAAGTAAGCTTTTTAGAAGTAGTTGTCATACTTACATCATTCTGTATCCCTGTTTATCTATAGATTTGTGAAGTAAAGAACCCTAAATATATATAGCCTTCTGGAAATGAAAAAAAAAAATGTGGAAATTGTCTGCTTCAGCTCAGATGTAAGAAAAAAATAGTACATATTGCACATTGTCGTGATACATACTCGCATTGTATGTGGTTTTGCCCTCATTTTTTTACCATTCTGTATTGTTTTATTATAGATAAGCAAACAAAGAAGTACAAAGAAGCGTAAGACATATATAGAGATCAGATATTATCAAATGGTTAATAATCACATTTAAAAAGATTAATGAATCACCACACTTTTCAATAAGTAGAATGAATTTGTTTATTTGCTTCATATAATTATCTGGTAGTCAAATTTCACATTTATATTTTTATATTTATATTTATATTTCTTGATTCATGTAATGGTCTATTCCTACTTCAGACTATCATAAGCCTAAATATTTCCAAAACCTTTGTAGAGTTTCTTGATAATTTCTAACTAAAGACAACTCTTTTGAATTATTGATAATTTAGCAACTAGAACATGCAATGTAAAAGTAAAATTTGAGTCCTTATACATTCTCTTATGATGATAAGATTTATTCTTTTCTGAAAACTGTCTTGGATAGTAATGAATTGTATAGACATGGACCACTTAAGACATAATCTAGTCTTAAATAGTAGTATAGCCCCTTCTTTTGTTGTGCTAAGGAACAGTTAATATGCATAGTTCTGAATCTATTAACAACTTATAATAAGATAATCAATAATTCAGTAAAATAACTGCTATACAATTGCTGCAGAAAATTTGTATCACACAAGCTGACTTTTTCAATGTTTAAATCTATGAATAATTTTTTCATAATATCCCATTTCCATTAATTTTTTGAAAATGTATTTACTATTATTTGTTTGAAAGGTTTAGGCACAGAAAGAGAGAGAGAGTCTTTAAATGCCTAAAACAGCCAGAGCTGGGCCAGGCCCGATCCAGGATCTTGGATTCCATACAGATCTCCCATGTGAGCAGTAGTGACCCAAGCACTTGATCTATAATTTGCCAACTCCCAGAGTGTGCATAAGAGGTAAGGTTCTGTCTCAGGCACTGTTACATGGGATGCAGCAGTCCCAAGTGGTAGCTAACCCCCCATGCCACAACACCTACTCCTGCATGCCAGTTTTCAACTCACAAAAATCACAGAAGAGACATTATGAGGAATATTCATTTAAAAAAAGATTAATCATAAAATTCAAAAAGTAAGCTTTTTTTGAAGTAGTTGTGTAACTAAGGAAATTTTTCTGTTTTCACATCATTCTGTATCCCTGTTTCTTTATCTATAGATTTGTGAACCCTGAATATATATAGCCTTCTGGAAATGAAAAAAAAGTGGAAATTGCCTGATTCAGCTCAGATATAAGAAAAAAATTAATATTACAAATTACACAATATTTTTAATCTTACCATAGATTTAAACATAAAATTAAAAATCAAAATGAGTAATCACAACCAAAAATTCAAATTCTGTAATCCTGCTGTCTCCACCTCTAAACCAATAACAAAAAATAAAACACAAGTCTTCAGAAGACAATATGCTGTGTATGAGAAGTATTTGCCATAAACTTAAATGTGTACAAACAAATGTTTGCTCATTTTTAATATGTTGATGTTCCACTTACGTATTATTTTTCTTTTATGAAATATTTTATCATAAAATATATACATTAAACTATATCCTATTCTTAAATAATCTCTTGAAATGTTTCTCTTCTTTGTAAGCTTTTGTAGGCTTTTAAGTCCTATTTCAATATTGCTGAGTAGTTAATAAGGAGTTACTGGAGAACAGCATGCTCTATTTCCTGTTATTTCCTTAATGGATGTGGCTTCTGTGAACTGTTAAAATAAAATATTATTTTAACCAGCTTCTCAGTGCTCTGTGATTTAAAAACCCCTTCCCAGGATGCAAGCATGATCTAAATCAGTAAACTGATTCATTCTTCAGTGTACTGAAAGACTATATGTTGATGCTAACATCACTGGGCCAGGTAGGGCATAATGCCAAAGAAGCATGCATCGCACATCCAGTCAGTTCCTGACCAAAATAACTTTTTCCATCTGTTTCTTCAATAAATCCTTACAATATGTTGGTCACTAAGTTATTTAAGGGAGTAAGACTCAATCTGGAAAAAGTCAACACTGCCCCTGGAAAGCAGTGGCATCCTTTTGATAAGTGAATGAAATATCATTGTACTTTAAGTCAACAATTGCCCATTATAAGGACCACTTAGCTTTCTGGCATTCCAGACAATGGAATTCCTCTTAATCTGTGAATTTTAAATGTTTCCTCTGCTTCCGATATCTCCTTAAAAATTCTATTTCATTCCTTTCTTCATCCACAAACATCAAATAAGTTTTTTTTTTTCAGAAGGGATGATAACATTTTGTCATATAAAACATCCGAAATTTTAGTTTTGTCATTTTAGTCTTCTCAACTTTAAAAGGTGATATAAAAGTATACAAGACTCAAGCAAATAAAACTGAATTTAACTCAGCATTTCCTGCACATTAATGCATTTTGACTATCTGAATATGTTTGTAGTAGTCATTATACTTACACTTTTCAACAAATAAAACATTACCATTATCTTCTGCTACTATCTTTTCCTAGGTGTATCAGTCATGGTCAAGTCAGGAGAGGGAAATCTTGCAAATTATTCAAAGTGAAAATAATATACAGAATTTATAACTAGATATAAAGCTCTGAACTTGGTCACAAAGAGATGAAAATGGAATGTGAGTGAACCATGGTGCTCTGGATTGGTTTGTTCTCCAGAGGTTCCTGTGTTGGGAGCATGGTTTCCAGCATGGCGACATTAAGGAATGATGGAACATTTAAGAAGTGGAGCCTAGTGGGAGGATATTGGGGAAAAAGTTGTTCTGATAGGGCTCCTGTATCAATTCTCACAAAAATAAGTTGATATAAAAGTCTAAGTCTAGGGGACAGTGTTGTGGCGTAGCAGGTAAAGCTGCTGTTTTGGATGCTGGCATCCCACACGGATGCCAGTTCACATCTCGGCTGCTCCACTTCTAATCCAGTTGACTGCTAATGCCCCAAGAAAGGCAGTGGACAATGCCCTGCTACCTCTGTGGGAGATCTGGATGAAGTTCCAGGCTTTGTGATGGGCATCTGGGAGAGTGAACCCCTGAATGGAAGCACTCTCTCTCTCTCTCTCTTTCTCTCTGCCTCTCTCTTTCCGTAATTCTGAATTTCAAAAAATTAGTAAATCAAAAACAGAAAGGAAAAAAGATAAAGAAAGAAGGATGGAAGCCTAAGCCTAGCCTCTGAGTGGCTCTGGCTATCTGTTTCATTGTGTGGGCTCCATGTGAGTTCATCCATTCTCATGCTCTTCTGTCATGTGTTCCATCTGCCATGATCTGATGCATCATGGCCTCACGTGATGGGGTCTCCTTAGAGGTCAGCATTGGTCATGTGCCTCAATCTTGGACTTTCAGTCTCCAAAACTATGAGGTAAGCAAAAATCTTTTCTTTATAAGTTACCCAGTCTCACATATTTCATTATAGCAATACAAAGCAGACCAATATACATGAGGAGTAGCAATTACAGGAAATAGTTAATATTCTTAGGATTAGAGAAACAACAACAACAACAACAAAAGAGGTTGATACTACTAAAACCTAAACACACGGAGGAGGGGCAGTCCCAAGGAAGTGAAACTCAGACCTCTGAGGCAGAAGCTGCCCGACAGATAGTGGCACATGTAAGCCTCAGAGAGGGAGCTCTCCTTGGGCCTGATTCCTATACAGTGGCTGTCTGCGGACTGGTGCCAAAACCTATGGCATCAGATGTGGTGGAACTGGTCATGCAAGTGTTAGAGAAGCTGAAAACTGTATTCATCTGCTGCTACGAAGAGAAACTGGTGTCACAAGGGTAAAAACAAGCGTTAGGGTAACGCTCACAAGGAAGGCAAAGGTCGGCTCCACATGGAACCCGTGTAAGGGAAAAGGACAGTAAGGCCAGATTGTATTTAGAAACTAGTTTAATTGCCCCCATACACAAAATAAATATCAAGGCCACAAAATTTTAGAACATAAGTCATATTCAACATGGTTTTGAAACAAATTACTTATCTGCTGTCATGGTCAGTGAAAAAACATTTTAAACTCCTACAAAAGATTATCACTAAATATCTGGTTATAAGAGACATAAATTCAAATTGAATATTTCAATTCCCTCAGACTTTCATTTGCTAAAATTGAAATCACTTAAGGCATGATTATTAGAGAAGGGAAGATGCAAATGATAAAATACCAACTATGCATGTAACATTTTTGGAATTTATAAAGCAATATCCAATCTAGAAGTTTTTGGTGATACTGTTATTCATACATTGTTGGTGGAATCTAGAAAATAAGTTGAAAATATACTCACAGAAGCTCAAAACTTTCAAATGTGTTGATCATTGATTTAATCAGTGTAGGTTTACATTCTTAGGTAATAAGAGCTTCAAACAGATTTAGGTGCAAAGAACTTCATTGATGTTTATTATATTGAAATTTGGAAAATACATAAATGTTAAATACTAGTGACATTATAAAATATATGATGTTGTAATTATATGACAGATTTTTCTGTGATCTTAGTTATGCATTTACACTAACCTATAACATTAAATTAAAAAGTAGGATAAATTGAAAATATGCTATATGATCTAATTATTTGAACCCACGTAAGCACTGTGAAAGTATAAAATAAAATGAACATCAAAATTTAAAATAGACTGTCTCCATTTTCTGACTTCTTGGAAATTTCAATGTTGTCATAATATATTTTTATATTTTTCAATGTTGAGTCATCACCCGTTCCTTCTCAGGATGCTCATCAGCAGGAAATGAAGTAATGGAGACTAGAACTAGTAACTGATAAGAGTTGCACGTTTCCCATGTGGCAACTTCACTGCTGAGCCAAATGCCTAACCTCAATTTTTCTTTAATGGCACTGTAAGACAATTTATCCTATTCTCCTTAGTTAAGCAAAACTTTTTGCTAGAACTTATAGTAAATATTTTGGAATACTGTTTGCTATGCTGCTCTATGATAGATAAAAGGTTATATTTACATTTGATAGCTCTTTAGAATATATATTTGGATAAACTAACGGTGAGGGAAAATAGAGAATTTCTGAAAAATACTATAATCTAATTATTGTAAACCACCCCTCATTATCTTGTTTCAATTGCTGCTGTGGTTTAACTATGTCCTCCAAAATGCATGTGTTGGAAACCTTATCCCCAATACAATGATGGTGGGAGGTGAGACTTAATGAATGTACTTAAGTCTTAGGAGCTTTGCCCTCAAAAATGGACTGTATTTATCATAAGAGTGGGCTAATCATTGCAGTCCAGGATTTGTTATAACAAGCTCAGCTCTCTCTTGCTCCGTTTCACTCTTGTGTTCTCTTTACCTTCTGCCTTTCCATTGTGGTGTGACACCATAAGAAGGTCCTCATCAAATGTTGGCATCACGCTCTTAGAATTCTCAGCCTCCAGAACAGATGCCCGTAAGTTTGGTTCTTTAGTAACTATCCACTTTCAAGTATTCTGCTGTAGCAGGACAAACAGAATAAGACAAATACATGGGCATATATATAAATCAAACTTAATATCTCTTTCCTAAGAAGAATAAATTGAAAAGCAACAATACTTGAAAATTTCAAGGTAATAAGGGAATTATTTATTATGAGATAATTAGATATTTTAAATTGAATTCACTTAGAGGGAAAAGGAAATGATTCATTAAAATTGAAGAATGAAGCATAAAGCATAAAAAACGCTCATACCCTTTGCCATGAATAATTTGGCATAATGCCTTTTCCAACATTTCACCAGCTGTTTTAAAACAACTGTTAATCGTTCCTCAAGGTATATTTAAAAGAAATTCTTTTAAAAAGAAGTTTTGATCTTATAAAAACATAAAGGAAATAAATCAAATTGCTACTTTTCAATGCCAAATAGCACTCAGTGCCTGGGGAGTTCTTTTCACTTATCGTTGACTCACACCCATATTGGTTAACCTGGCTTGGTTTCTAAAATTCCTTGGATTTTGTGTGGAGGCGCCACAAATTTCCACTAATTGAGGCATATACCCTTGAACTCTATGCAGCAAAATTTTGTGTGTGGTCAATTTGGTTAGCTAAACTTCAATGGTGCTAAGGCTAGTAGAAACTCCACCAGACAAGAAAACATTCAGATACAATCAAATTTATAAAAGAATTCCAGCAGTATTACAATGACTTGATCCTATCCAATGACTGGAAATCTACAAATAGAACACCTAGCTATCCATCAGCTATCCATCAGCTATCCAGAGCATTTCTTGCTGTTATATCACAAGAATTAACCTGACCTCCCTTTGACCTGCTGCATATTTAGTTTTAAGAATGTTGAGTGTGAACAAAATTGGCGTCTCTTAATAAAGAAAAATTCCATGAGTTCTACCTCATTCTCACATATTTTTTTGTTGTGAGCTCCTCTGTTCTTTCTCCTGATCACACCCTGTTGTTCCATTTGCACTGCATATACTGATTGTTTATTTCTATAGATGAAAAAATATGTTTCCTACTATTTGCTCATGTATATTACTACTCTAACATATAATAACACTGTTATGATTCATAAAAATGATTCATTCATAAGTTTCAGATTCATAATAGAAAATCATAATAATTTGTTTTCTAAGGAATTGATTCCAAAATGTTTTGCAAACTTCAAAAGATACTGAAACTTATGATACTTATATTACTGCTATGCTTAGACTGTGTCACCATCACAATAATCTATCTACCTAAATATCATGGGGAAAAGTTTTAAGTAATATTTGAAAGCATGTCATCAAGAGAAAAAAACTGAAACATGACATAAAGGTTTCATTAGTCTCAAGTAGATCTGTATTTCATTTCATATTTCATTCTGTCTCATTTAATGGAAAGTTTCAACAAGTATCATATTACTTTGAGCTACCTAAACTAAGCAAATCTGGCGTGACAGTTATCCTAAATACTAAGAGGGGAAAAAATCACTTATTACTAATTACCATCGCACACATTGCCATAATTTCTCAGCCTGATGACAACTGTTCATAATACGAGCGCAACAGTTCTTTGGAACCAAATAGTTCCAAAAGTCGTATCAGAAAATTACTATCAAAAGGTTGGAATTTTTTCAAACACAAAGAGATTTTTATGAATTATATCTTCAAATATGTGGTTTATAAATTTAACAAAACATTCCAATAACCATGATTCAGTTCAAAAATACTTCAGTAAATAAATCTAAATTTCCATACTTGAAAGAAGAAAAAGAGAGGTACTTGATTAAGTGGAAGCAGGTGTAAACTGCTTAGGGGTGAAGACACAGCCAATCAACAGGCTGGGACAAGAGTGTTTGAAAGATTAAAGAGAGGGAAGAAAGACATTTGCCAAGAAGATGCAGAACTGGGCAAACTTCTTCCCATAGTATAGCCAAGGGACATGTACTTTAAAATCCCACAGTGACTTTACAAAGCATTGTATTTGAAAGTACCTGGTTAAAATGAAAATATTTCAGATTAGAAATATCCTTTTATTTCTTTCAAGGGAAACAAATGATGCTGATATGATAAAGAGTTCCTTATTTTAAGAAATATGAAATTCAGAATTAAAAGGGAAAATAATCAACAATGAACATAAATTAGAAACAGAAGTTCATTAAGAAGATATGTATTTTGGGAGTACAATTCTCTTTTAAGTAGTATAAATGAATTTTTCAACACAAAAATGAAGAAAGAAATTAGATTGGTAATTGAGAAGGCTAGGTTTTACTGTGTATAAACCTTGACTCAATTGTTACCTAACTTGTCAGCAGTCTACACAATCCTGCTGTGCTAAAATAGAATCATTGTATCATGGATCTTTTACAAACTGCATATTAATAGCAGAGAAAAAATTGTAAATTTAAGAAACCATTAATATGCTGTCTCCCACATTCACTCAGATTGTGACAAAATGTAGAAAGTTAAATGCCATGGTGTATGTTGTTCCCTGCCTAGAATAGAAACTCTAAGAAGGAAAAAGCAATTGAATTGGTTATATAGAGACAATATAATAAAAAATTAACATATCTGTTTAATTAAGGGAAATGATAGTGTGGAAAATCTCGTTGGAGTGACAGTGTTGAGTATGGGCAAGCATTGATGATAAGGAATACATACAGGAAGCAAAAATTTAGGTCACCAAATGTATAAGGGAATTTATACCTGAGCATAAGACAAGCAACAATTAAAAATAGCAATAAAAACAACTAAACCTTTTTGTATAGCTAAATTATAACAAAAGAGAGTATGCTGAAAAATTGAAATCATTGGCCGGCTCCATGGCTCACTTGGCTAATCCTCCACTGGCACCCCAGGTGCTAGTCGCAGTTGGGGTGCTAGATTCTGTCCTGGTTGCTCTCTGCTGTGGCCTGGGAGGGCAGTGGAGGATGGTCCAAGTCCCTGGGCTCTGCACCTGCATGGGAGACCGGGAGGAAGCACCTGGCTCCTGGCTTTGGATCAGCACAGTACACTGGCTGTAGCGGCCATTTGGGGAGTGAACCAACGGAAAGGAAGACCTTTCTCTTTCTCTCTCTCTCTCTCTCTCTCTCTCTCTCTCTCATGTCTAAATCTGCCTGTCAAAAAAGAAATTGAAATCACTGAAAATATGAATAACATTGGAATCAGGTATAGTGTTAGGGTTATACTTGCTCACCAGAGTCCAGTGTAAATAAATCTGAGATATAATTTGTAATGCTAAAAACAAACAAATTTAAAACAAATGAAAATAAATTGTATTTATACAGTGGGACATCTAATATTCCTCAAATACGGAGACTGTTCCACCAGTTTACAAAGATTAAAATGCAAACAGCTTCTAAAATGTTGAAGCAAATTATTTGACTCTGAGTGACCTTTTAGATTCCATGTAATTCCTCTGCTTAAAATCTTTCAGTAGCCTTATTGCTAAAAGGATAGAAATAGAGTTTCTTCAAAGAGCATATACGATAAGGATCTAGTCACACATTTCCCTTCTCACATTCCCCACATGCACCAACAATTTCCAATATGTCAAGCCACAACTAATTGCAGATCTTTAGATGTTCAATTCTATCTTACATTCCAGGGATTCTGTACATCCCTCTCCAAACTCCCTTGCTCACCTATTACCTATTTACTACAAGAATCAAAAGCATTACATTTTCTCCAAAAATTTCTAATGTTGTGAGCAGAATGTAGAAACTTTCACTTTTAATATATTTGAGTAAATTAAACAAAGAAGTCCTAAATAAATGGAAAGATATACCCCATTCATGGATATATATAGTACTTAATACTGTAAGGTATCAGTTTCCCCCAGTTGTTGTACAGTCATGAAAATTCCATTAAAAACAATCGTAGATAGTTTTATGAGGATTAACAAACTGCTTCTAACATTCATATAGAAAGTAGAAGATTCGGAATAGCCAAAGCAATTTTTAGAAAGAATAAAATGGGAGGCCAAAAATTACATTATTTCAGGAATTACAGTAGGTAAAATATTATACTATGGAAGTAAATAAAGGCAAATCTTATTAATATAGTCCATAAAAAGTCATAAACAGTCCCATAAATGCACAGAACACCAAATTTTGACAAATACATGTTAAACTACAATACACTGACCTAAACTAGTCTTACACTTGAGAGTTTGTTAAAACTGGCCTTTGTATGAAGTGAATAATGACATTGCTTGATACACCAGTAAATTATAACCTAACCCCAAAGTATATTCTTGCAGCTAAGCAACTGTGCCTCAGTCAGAGTCTGAAAACTGCAAGTTATGACCCTAAACATCAAATTCCAAACTGCATCATTCAGGTAATTTCTGTATATCATTTCCCATGTTCCTAGTTTGGAAAGTAGATCACAACGTTGTAAGAGGGATTATTCAGAACCATGTTTGGTCTGGAGTGCTGCATGGTTCTTCTGGACTCTTGTTTCATTTTTCAACAGATGAAAAGATATTTTAATGGAAAGGATAGCCTTTTCAAAAAATTGTGTACAATAACTGGAGAACCATATTCAAAAAAACAAAATAGCTGCCTTTTTGTGTAGTATCTTATACCATATACAAAAATAATTAACTCAAAATTGATCATAGTTCTGAATGTAAAACATGAAACTACCAATCTTCAAAAACAAATCAATAGGAAATCTGTGGGTTATGGAGGATTAGCAAATTTTTCTTAGTCAGACTAAAAGTACAATTCACAGAAAACAAATTGATGTTAAATTTTAAAATCACTGCTAACTACTAACATGCCAAGACATAGACAAGAATAAAGCATTTGAAAAACACACAGCTGATAAAAGATTAATATTCAGAATATATACAAAACATACAAAACCAATAATAAAGCAAAAAATCCAATTTAAAATTAAAGTTCGGCAAGAAATGCCACAGGCACTGCTTGAAGATATATGAATGGTGTGGGATAGCAAAAAGATATTTTCCACCCACATATTCTTTTACTAGGACCAGTGATTTAAGCTGGCAAAAGACTAAGAGGGCAAAAGGCCAAACAAATTTCATTGATGTTTAAAATTTTATATGTTACAAGGGTTTTGCAGAAGAAAGATCAAAATCTAAAGAGGTCTTTAAGCCTGTGAGCTTTTATACCATTTTTACAAAAGATGAGCAGTTGTTAAGTGACAAAACCAAGACGAGCAGTGTTTAAGTTACTACCATGTTAATTGTGAGAAAGTGACTAGGAAAGGTAAAGTAGATAAGGAGTACTTACCAAGGCCAGCTATGCAGAGAAGTAAGAATCATCCTCCTCTTCCTAGCACAATAGAGAGATAACCTTTACAAATGGAAGTTCATATCACTTTTTTAAACTTTTATTTAATAAATATAAATTTCTAAAGTACAACTTTTAGTTTATAGTGGCTTTTTCCCCCATAACCTCCCTCTCACCTGCAACCATCTCATCTCCCACTCCCTCACCCATCCCATTCACATCAAGATTCATTTTCAATTCTCTTTATATACATAAGATCAATTTAGTATATACTAAGTAATGATTTCAACAGTTTGAACCCACACAGAAACACAAAGTATAAAGTACTGTTTGAGTACTAGTTATACTGTTATTTCACATAGTACAACACATTATACAGAAATCCTATATGGGGAGTAAGTGAACAGTGACTCCTGCTGTTGACTTAACACATTGACACTCTTATTTATGGTATCAGTAATCACCCTAGGCTCTTGTCATGAGTTGCCAAGGCTATGGAAGCCTCTTGAGTTCACCAACTCTGATCTTATTTAGACAAGGTCATAGTCAAAGTGGAAGTTCTCTCCTCCCTTCAGAGAAAGGTACCTCTTTCTTTGATGGCCCATTCTTTCCACGGGGATCTCACTCACAGAGATCTTTCATTTAGGTTTTTTTTTTTTTTCTTGCCAGAGTGTCTTGCCTTTCCATGCCTGAAATACTCTAATGGGCTTTTTAGCCAGATCCAAATACCTTAAGGGCTGATTCTGAGGCCAGACTGCTGTTTAGGACATCTGCCATTCTATGAGTCTGCTGTGTAATGCGCTTTCCATGTTGGATTGTTCTCTCCTTTTAATTCTATCAGTTAGTATTAGCAGACACTAGTCTTATTTATGTGATCCCTTTGACACTTAGACATATCAGTATGATCAACTGTGAACTGAAATTGATCACTTTGACTAGTGAGATGGCATTGGTACATGCCACCTTGATAAGATTGAATTGGAATCCCCTGGCACGTTTCTAACTCTACCATTAGGGGTAAGTCCGAGTGAGCATGTGCCAAACTGTACATCTCCTCCCTCTCTTATTCCCATTCTTATATTTAACAGGGATCACTTTTCAGTTAAATTTAAATACCTAGGAATAATTGTGTGTTAATTACATAATTCAACCAATAGTATTAAGTAGAACAAAAAAAATACTAAAAGGAATAAAGTAGAAAGTTTTTCCTGGACAGTCAGTACAAGGGCTGATCAAGTCACTGTTTCTCATAGTGTCCATTTCACTTCAACAGGTTTCCTTTTAGGTGCTCAGTTAGTTGTCATGAATCAGGGAAAGCATGATATTTGGGACTGGCTAAACCCACTCAGCATGATGTTTTCCAGATTCCTCCATTTTGTTTCAAATGACTGGATTTCATTTTTTTTTTTACTGCTGTATAGTATTCTATGGAGTACATATCCCATAATTTCTTTATCCAGTCTACTGTTGATGGGCATTTGGGTTGATTCCAGGTCTTAGCTATTGTGAAATGAGCTGCAATAAACATTATGGTGCAGACAGCTTTTTTGTTTGCCAATTTAATTTCCTTTGGGTAAATTCCAAGGAGTGGAATGGCTGGGTTGTATGGTAGGCCTATATTCAGGTTTCTGAGGAATCTCCAGACTGACTTCCATAGTGGCTTGACCAGTTTGCCTTCCCACCAACAGTGGGTTAGTGTCCCTTTTTCCCCACATCCTCGCCAGCATCCGCTGTTGGTAGATTTCTTTATGTGAGCCATTCTAACTGGGGAGAGGTGAAACCTCATTGTGGTTTTGATTTGCATTTCATTAATGGCTAGTGATCCTGATCATTTTTTCATGTGTCTGTTGGCCATTTGGATTTCCTCTTTTGAAAAATGTCTATTGAGGTCCTTGGCCCATCTCTTAAGTGGGTTGTTTGTTTTGTTGTTGTGGAGTTTCTTTATCTCTGGTTATTAATCCTTTATCTGTTGCATAGTTTGCAAATATTTTTTCCCATTCTGTCGGTTGCCTCTTCACTTTCCTGACTGTTTCTTTTGCAGTACGGAAACTTCTCAATTTGATGTAATCCCAATTGTTAATTTTGGCTTTGACTGCCTGCGCCTCCAGGGTCTTTTCCAAGAAGTCTTTGCCTGTGCCTATATCTTGCAGGGTTTCTCTAATGTTCTCTAATAATTTGATGGTGTTGGGTTGTAGATTTAGATCTTTTATCCATGCTGAATGGATTTTTGTGTAAGGTGTAAGGTAAGGGTCTTGCTTCATGCTTCTGCACGTGGAAATACAGTTTTTCCCAGCACCATTTGTTAAATAGACTGTCCCTGAATGTGCCCAATCTCATCTCAAATCACTTTTATAAAGGGAACTTTATTCCTCGCTTTTAGGCAAAAAAGAAGATGACAGAAAATTCTTCCTGATTTTGCTGTTGTTCATTTCTTTTCAGGTCAAAATATCCGTACCAAAATGGCGTATTTTCTGAGAGGCATATGCTGGTGCTTTTTAATGGCAAGCAAGCACGGGTAAGGTGTCTAATATCAAAACTAGAGAAATAGTGAAATGCAAATTAAAACTATAGTGAGATACCACTACACATCTACTGCAGTGCTGAAATTTAAAATAAATTAAATATCATATCAAGTGTTGGAGAGGGTTCCATACACAGAGATCAGGCATTTAAAATTAAAAGGCTACTGCAGGAAAAAATTTTCCAAATGAATATATATCTTTATAATGATTAAACAAGCCTCTTTCAGTCCCACAACATCCTCAATGACCTGGAAACCATCTTTGTGAGCTACAAATGTTGAGGATGTGATCACCTCATCTCCCAGTTGCCATGCACAGGTGAGAGTCTAAGTTCTGAGGCTACTTTGTTCTAACTTACAATGAGAAATTTGTCACTCCTCCCAATAAAGGCAACTCAAGGGTTCTCCCCAAATACTTTTATAAAATTAGAACAAACACCATGTGACAAAGGGCATTTTTAAGTTCTCTTGTCTTAAAACTAATAGTTGTCTATCTTGAAATCATGTATGTAACAGGTTGTATCGGTTTGGAGATATTAAGGGATGAAATTCTGTCTTTTCCATGTGATAGACATCACATTCTGACTGAATGCTTATTCTTTAATAAAGTTGGTTTATTTATTTTCTATTTTAAGACAGTTGTCCTGGGTTAGGGGAAGATTTTGTTTTGTTATCCTTCCCTAATAGTTGAGAAAGGAATTTATTTTTAATTAGATTATCATTTTACCAGTAATTATACATATTTATGGGATATAGTGTGACATTTCTTTTTTCTCTGTGCTCCCAGAAGCATTTTTTAAATTTTAGACTTAACAATTTTTAACATATGTAAATATTATACAGATACATTAAATATTACTTTTTTTGAAAACAAGGATATTAATAATACATAATGTGAGATTCATGACATTTATCACAAAGTGAGGAAAGAAGGATGTATTGTCATGTAGATGTTATGAATTAATAAAGAAAATATTTATAAATATCTACACAATTCTTATACTCCCTATATATTAACTTCCATA
Source organism: Oryctolagus cuniculus (assembly GCF_051225735.1). NCBI lineage: Eukaryota > Metazoa > Chordata > Mammalia > Lagomorpha > Leporidae > Oryctolagus > Oryctolagus cuniculus. The sequence continues at coordinate 57,259,726 of NC_142868.1, read as the reverse complement.
TATGAGAGAAAATGTAATATTTACCTTTTGGGGTATGGATTCTTTCACTTAACAGAATGGTTTCTAGTTCCACCAGTCTGTTGCAGATGTCAGGATTTCATTCTTTTTTCACACTTAAGTAATATTCCATTGTATATACATAACATATTTTCTTTATCCAGGGATCACTTGATAGGCATCCAGATTGATTCTATATCTTTGTTATTGTTCTGGCCCCCCAATATATCATTATAGTAGAGAATTTTTAGAAACCTATAACACAAATTTCCTTCTCTCAAAATAGAGAAATTTTGGAAATGGACCCAAGAAAACAGGAATAAGACAAGCAATTTGAGTAATTTAATGCAGAAGAAATAAAACCAATGCAAATTTAAATTGAACAAATTTTTTTTCTAATCCAGAAGTGAGTAAGTAAGTGAATGATCTATTGCAAAATTTTCCAGAACACATGTGGTCTCAATCATGCATAGGTATTGGAAAAATATACTGTCAACTCTATTAAAGTTGACGTGAAATCTTAACTCCTTTGCACAATACAGGACATACCCTCTAATACCAGAGATTATAGAAAATATTAGATCAATAATGAAGGATTACATGCAAAAAAGGTTTGCACTTTGTTGGTGATATGTTTTTCTTGTAGGCAGCAAATAGACGGGTTTTGTTTTTAATCTGTTCAGCCAGTCTGTCTCATCATCTTTTTTTTTTTTTTTTTTGACAGACAGAGTTAGACAGTGAGAGAGAGAGAGACAGAGAGAAAGGTCTTCCTTTTTCTGTTGGTTCATCCCCCAAATGGCCACTATGGCCAGTGTGCTGCACTGATCTGAAGCCAGGAGCCAGGCGCTTCCTCCTGGACTCCCATGTGGGTACAGGGCCCAAGGACTTGGGCCATCCTCCACTGCCTTTCTAGGCCACAGCAGAGAGCTGGACTGGAAGAGGAGCAACTGGGACAGAACCCAGTGCCCCAACTGGGACTAGAACCCAGGGTGCCAGTGCCGCAGGCAGAGGATTAGCCAAGTGAGCCGTGGCGCCATCCCAGTTTGTGTCTTTTAACTGGAAAGTTGAGGCCATTTACATTCAAGGTGATAAGCAATGACTTTGCTCTGCCATTTTCCACATATATTTCTATTTTTTTATTTTGGATTCTCTTTGTACTTTTACTGCGAGATTTCCTTCCTTTACCTTCTTTAGTAGTGATGACCATGTTTCTGTGTTTCTGTGTGCAGCACATCCTAAGCATCTTCTGCAAGGTCAGACAGGTGGTGATAAATTCTTTCAGTTTCTGTTTGTCATGGAAGGACTTTATTTCAACATCATTCATAAATGAGAGCTTTGCAAGGTATAGTATTCTTGATTGGCAGTTTTCTTCTCTTAAGACTTGGAATATATCTTGCCATTCTCTCCTAGCCTTTAGAGTTTCTCATGAGAAGTCTGCTGTGAGTGTAACTGGAGATCCTCTGAAAGTAATCTGGCAATTCTCTCATGCACATTTTAGAATCTTATCTTTCTGTTTTACTTGATTGAGAGCTTGATTACAATGTGTCATGGTGAAGATCTTTTCTGGTCATGTATATTAGGAGTTCTATGTACTTCCTGTAATTGCATGTCCCTTTCTTTCTCCAAATTGGGTAAATTTTCTAAAAAGCCCTTCTAGTCCTTTCTATCTTTTTCCATGCCTTCAGGAACTTCTAGGACCCATATATTGGGTTGTTTGCTAGTATCCTATCCATTCCTAACAGTGTTGTTTAGTTTTCTAATTTCTTCTTGTGTTTGGTCTGACTATATAATTTCCTATACTTTATCTTCTAAGTCAGATTTTTTTCTTCTGCTTCATTGATTCTGTTGTTAAGGCTCTCTATGATATTTTTTATTTGTTCTATTAAATTCTCCATTTCCAAGATTTTATTTTGATTTCTCTTTAATATCTCTATCTTGTGGGAGAAATTTTCTTTCATGTCATGTGTAGATTTCATTAGTTCATGCATTTGCTTCTGATTACTTCTAAGTAATCCTATGACCAATTTTTTAATTCCATTTATGGCATTTCTTCAATCTCATCATCTTTAAAATCTAGTATTGAGGTGTTATGTTTTTAGGGGGTGTCATGTTGTCTACTTTATTCTTGTGTCCTGGATTTGTGCATTTGTTATTTGGCATTTGTGAGGAAACTTATTGGTTTCCTTGTTTTCTCACTGTGGCAGCTTTTATCTTTGGACTATCTCTGAGTGGATTTATAGAGTGTCTGCTTTCAGGGAATAGCTAGAGGCATGTGCTGGGAGTGGCCAGGAGCTCTGTTCAGTGCTCCAGGTGAAGGATGTGTCTGAGGTGACACACCCAGATTTGACCTAGTAAATTTTTTTTCATCAGAGGGGAGATTTCTTCATGTCTGTTGGCATAGACTCAACTGAGCACCTCTCCTTGAAGAAGACCAGTGCCTGGGTGCTATCCCCAGTGAGTATATTATTGGTCTGTTCTACCATAAGGACCACACAAAGAATCTGTGCAGTCCTTACTGTAAGCTCGGATTCCCCAGAATGCCCCTCACAGGTAATCAGGGAGCCTGGATTATGTGGAGCCTCCCACAGTGACTGCTTAATGTCCCAGTCACATCGTGAGTCCTCCCACACAGCCTCAGTGTTTTCACAGTCCTGGCACACAAGCTCCCACAGTCAAGAGCACCCAGCCCCCTGTCTGTTCTCCCCACCAGACTCAGGAGTCTCAGCTTGGCTGATTGCTGGGAGCAGCTGTTATGTATGTTCAAAATGGCACCTACTCTCTGTCAGCTTGTTACAGGATGCCTTTGCAGGCTGATTGGGGAGAGAGAAAAATTGTGGCCCCTCTTTGTTTTTTCTCCTCTAGTTTGGTGGGTACACTATCCCTCACGGGGCTCCAAGTTGGATTCCCTCTTGGCTCTTCCTGCAGCCTTTTTGCCAGTGGCTTGGGCTGCTGCAATCTGATCTCACCTCACTCTCCAACACTGGTGCAGAGACCCTCAGCTGCTGAGGTCCTAGTTGTATGCATCTTTGCCCTCCACGTAGGTCCACTGTGTTCCTACAATTTACATAGAGTTTCCTCTCTGTTTTCTCCCTAACTCTTCCCTGAGACTGCATTCTTTCCACTTTTTCAAACTATCTTCACCTAGACTCCACCATTGACTTCTGATGAGATGCCCCATAGCTATATTACCTTGATTGACCAGATCCTCATTCCCAGATAGGATTTGCAAGAGTTTCCTTCACTACCCCTCCCCTGATAATGCGGGTTTTTTTTGGGTTACTGATGCATCTATTTAGGAGAAGACTCTAGGAAATACAATGCAGGATATGCAGTTTTCTCTTTAATAGAGATCATAGAAAACAACCCTCTCCCAGTAGCAAAATCAGCCCAGTAAACTGAGCTGATTGCTTTAACAAAGCAAGACAAGGTGGGTAATATTTACATGAACAGTATCCCATGATTTGGGGATGCTATGGGAAAACACAATTCTTAACCTTCCCAGGGCAACCCAGTTGGAATAGCCATAGGTCATTGTTTTTAGAAGCAATTCAGAAACTGAAATCATTAGCTATTCTAAAAAAATTCTGGACATTCAAAATCAGTCAACTCAAAAAGCAAAGGCAATCATTTCATGGATGTAAAGGCTAAATATGAAGCTTTAAAACTCACCTCTGACCCGAAGAACCAATATCATGAACTGCACTTAAAATTACATTTCTCATTCAAAACCTCACTGAAGGAGGCACAAGTAAAGGCCCTTGAAAAAAATTTCAAACATGGAAGAATGGGGAGACAGCAGTATTTTCTTCTCAGACTGGTTTGTGGTGTGAGCCAAATGATAGGCCAATCCTTCCATACAGGACATTGTTACCTTTCTTATAATAAGTTCATGAGTTAACTTACTGGAACTCTGATAGCATGGAATAAACAGCGTTTACTAGACGCTCCCTCTTACAGTACTCAAAAGGTATAATCCTATTGCACCATTTCCCTAAGCCTAATCCTAGGAAGCCACTTAATGAATCACAGGAGCATTTTCTTTTGCCCTGGGGATCTTTTTAAATATGGCAATTGAACTTTATTCAGTTACTTCCATCTCAGGGATACAAGTATGTTTTAGTGAACCACTGTGTTCATCATTGGGTTGAAACATTCCCATGCTTTAGAGCCACAGCCTAAATGATAGAAAAAAACTTTGCTAGAAAACATTTTCTTTCCTGAGAGTTTTCTTACAATTTACTGCTCAAATACTTCAGTCTATTTGCAAGATATGGCCAATTTTTAAATACATCCATTGTGCTTCTTACCATACTTCTTGGTCTTCTGGATAAATGGAAGTATAAATGGAATAATAAAGACACAATTGGCAAAAAACAATAGTTTTTAAACTTCCCTGGCCAGAACTATTCCACTGTTTTTGTTCAACCTTTGTTCTATTCTCTCACTGAGATAACAAGAAAACTAATGCATAAAGATTAAGGAACACATACATCAGCATTCTCCAGTACTGTCAGGGTCTTATCAAATGCCTCCCCCAAAATTATCTTTTAACAGTGAGATCCAAAGAGATGAAGATACTGAAGTCAGGATATTCATCCAGGAAAATTTGTTTACCACAACTAGCATCAAATAAAAGACTTCCTCCAACCTTTTCAGAAAGTACCCCACCAAGTGTTGTTACCCCACCAAGTCATGCAACTTAATTAAAAGATACTTACTTGTGGACTCACATTTCTCATTCTAAAAGGATACTTACTCAAGAGTGGACCTCTATAGCCACTGGACATCTTCAACTAAAACTGCAATCTATTTCCATCGCTTCAAGATCAGGAGTTGAAGCAGACAAAATCTGTGTAGTCTCCTACCTCTTAAGAGCCCAGACCAATTCTGTACAAAGCACTAATCAATCACCTGAAACTTTGGTAGTTGCTATAGTGATCATGATGCCAGAATATTGTTCATTCTTTCAAAGCTTGTGCTTTTTTAACTTTTATTTAATAAATATAAATTTCCAAAGTACAACGTTTGAATTATAGTGGCTTTTGCCCCCCATAACCTCCCTCACACCCACAATCATCTCATCTCCCACTCCCTCTCCCATCCTGTTCTTCATCACGATTCATTTTAAATTATCTTTATATATAGAGGATCAACTTAGTGTATACTAAGTAAAGATTTCAACAGATTGCACCCACAAAGACACACAAAGTTTAGAGTGATGTTTGGGTAGTAGTTTTACCATTAATTTGCATAGTGCAACACCATAATGCATAGTCCATTATGGAAATCTACATGTCCATGCTCATGTCCATAGGTGGATTCATAATGCTTTCTCAGCAAAGGAAAATTTTTATTTATCAGGACCACTCTTACAGTGTAAGCATTTTGTCTAGCACATAAGACACTTGTTAAAGATGCTTGCACCCACCATGAGATTACTTGGGTTTGATACTAGCTCCAGATCTTGACTCCAGCTTCCTGCTATGCAGAACTTAGGACGCATCCATGATAATTCAAGTAACTGGGTTCCTGCTATCTATGTGGAAGATCTGTATTGAGTTTTTGGCTTCTAGCTTCAGCCTGACCCATATTGGTGATTTCCAGCACTTAGGGAATGAATCAGTGGATGGGAGCTCTGCCTCTTCTCTCATTCTCTCTCTCTATTTTTCTCTCCCTCTCTATCTGTCTCTTGGCCTCCCAAATAATTTATTTAAAAATGCCCTTACTTTGAAAACTAGAAATAGTTGAATTATAACCTGCAAATTGAAGTAATATTCCCTTAGGAAATAATTTGATCACCAATCTTTTCATGAATGGTATCAATTGGTAGCTACTAAATAGAATAATACCAATATATGGCTGCCTTTGACTCTTGATTTTAGGCTATATTTATTATTGAATATATCACTTCAGAAGAAATTTCCAGGAAGTATTTAATGATAAGGTCCAAAACCATGTAGCATATTATTCTCTACATTGTGACACAGTTGACATTCTTGGCAATCAGATGCTTTACATGGTCCCTAGTTAAAATGGACAAAAGGTAACAGCAGCATGATTATTATGCCATAGCATATTGTGCCCTAAAAACCATCAGCCTTGCTTTTGTGAATGGAAAGCTATTGTACAAGAGAAATAAAAGCAATGGATTGCTGATGACAAGAAGACAATGGATGTTACATGGAGACCAGATTCCTGAGAGCTAGTTCTAGTTTAAGGGAACAAAAATATGGAAAGCCTTATAGCATATCCAAACTGAATTACATTTAGGAGTGGTCACCACCTACTTAAATTTATCTTGGAGCATTCAACATTGCTGTATACAAAATATATATCTCAACTCTCCTGAAGCCAAATATTCAGTGGAAACAACATGAATGGTAGATTAAATAATATGGTCCCACAAACAAAAAAGAGCTTTAGCAGACATACATGCAGGCTTAAGCATTAGCGGACAGGCTGAATTTGCTTACCATAAACAATAACATTTGGCGAAAAGGGTTATCTGTCTAATATAAACAGATTAGAGGACATGATCTTTCAGGAACAGGGTAAAAGATAGGATGCCTCTTAGAAAAGCGATGAGACCCTAATAACAGGGGGCAAAAACACTCAACAAATAATGTTAAGTAACTCAAGAGGGTGTACTAACCACACTAATACAGATGAAAGCCAAGGTTGCATTTGACAGTGGTCCACAATCTTACCTGCAGAAGCACAAGAAATGAACTTGTGAAAACCTTATGAAGCTCAAATGTATGGAAATTTATTGGGGGTACTTCTAACTTATATTTTTTTTCTATGATGAATGTATTCAAAAAGTAAAACAAGAAAAGTATTCAGAGTAATAGTACAGTTACTGAACATATGGACCATATTGAATACTTCTCATATTCTCATAGGCAATAGATCGACCTTATTAGATCATGACACTCAATGGAAATCACTCCAAATTCAAGACTGGGGGATGAGACAAAGAGATTGGCTTGTACCCAGTCTACTTGATCCTGGAAATTTCAGAGTCATGAATTTCAGAGCATTTATTCTGGTTGATTGGAATATGTGTTTTGATAACAGCTGTGGTGTGTGTGTTCAGGGAGAAGGGGATGGATTAGGATCATTCCTGCTTTGCCTATTCTTGCCCTTAAAAATATCTGATATGTGGACAAGGAAAGTTTCTGTCAAGAGGGAAATACAAATGGCACCATGGTTCTCATTGACCTCTTCTATAAAGAAACTCAGTTATAATAGTACTACAATAAGGTGTGATACAGATACCACTGGAATATCCAACTCCACATAGGTAAGTCTTTTGATAACACTGATATTAATAATCAATATATTGGGAAACTGAATAAAATTTGTCTCTAGATGTACTACTAATGAAAACTAGTAGGCCTAAAGAAAAGCTATATTTAGCTGATTACTGATCTCCACATGAAATGTGTCAGCCCAGACATACCATAAGGCATAAACAACAGTTGATGAGAGATGGAAAAAAGATAATAAATCTAACAACAGATTATGAAAATAGTTGTAGTGGAATCCTAAGAATGGTAAGGTTTTATTTTAAACACTTTATACCCTACATTTGTTACTTCAAATGTAGGGGTATTTTCAGCACTTTTTTATTATATCTATTTTATAAATGCCAAGGGACTTCTAAATACATACACACAAACACACACACACACGAAGACACACGGTTTCCAACAGGTCACTCTGCTCGAAACATTACGGGAGCCCACATAACACTGAATTCAGCTTTCACCTCAGAGTTATAGCCTTCTTCCCCTTGATGAATCAAAGACATAAGCTTCAGTCACTCTCTCATGGCCCAAAGGACAGATAAACATTGGAATGTATTTCTTGCCCTTGAATCTTAACTGGGTCTCACACCCTATTGCCTTCACACCCCATCCCTACATTCTTTCTCAGGTTCCAGAGGCCCTGCACAGGCACCTGAAAGACCAGTTCCAGGAATTCACCACTGCCTGCTACTCTCTACCCTCAAGTCTGTCCCCAGCCCTCCTAATATATAAAAAGGCCTGGCCCTGAGGTAGGGGCCTTCTGCCACGTGTTTCATCAATGTGCATGGTGGCAGTTGGTCACCCAAGTCTACAAATTTGTTTTCTCTGAATAAATTCAGCCTGGATATAGATTTGTATACTACATCTTCTCAGTTCTACACCTCTTCTCCTAACATTCCTCCTATGCGGAACACGACTATCAGTAAGTTTTCCCTGTGATGTGGGATTATCAACTTTCAATCTAGCATTGAAGATCATCAGTGCTTTCTGGAGAAAGATTTTTATCAAAAGTGGAAAATTAGAAAGGAATATGAAATCAGATAAGAATGAAGCTCATTAAAACCACTAGCCTGAAGAAACATGAGTTATGAGACCCTAGTAACATACAGCAGGGCCCTAAAGCCTATTTCCTTGCTTTTTAGTTGACACTGTCCAAGTAATAAAGTAATTCAAGTAAACCTTGTTCCTACTAATCACAATTTCCTTTCTGAAATGTACAGCATGAAATAAGCAGTAGTCAAGTCTATATTATTCTTATTAACCTGTATAATTGGAGCAACTATCCACTTGTTCCTGCTTTTCCTCAGAGTACCTTTATAGAATATTTAATCTAGGCAACTGGAATATTTGTTTTCTAGGTGTTTGGGATTTGGGGGAAAAGGGCATCATTCTTCTTTTGGTTTGAAAAAATTCTTTTATTCTCCTATTTGGTATGTTTCAACTTAGTTGCTAGGTTGACATAGATGTATCACTCTTTTAAGTTTGAACATTTAAGTTTAATTATCAAAAGCAAATTCAGTCATTTATTTGGTGCTTTTATTTTTCTACGTTAAAATTACAAAGCAGCATGTAAAAGTTTTCAAATATTTCATGGAAAATTGAATTAAGATAAGCTTATTTTGGTACAAAAAATTTAAACTGATATGCAGTTCTTTCATAATAAACATTTTCCATGAACTTTATGAGGAAACCTCATATTGTTCTATAGAACACAACTTCCAAAGAATCAAGACTCTTTAAAAGGAGTGCTGATAATTTTGTATATATAAAAATATATCCACTTCTCCAGTTGAATCCCTTTCTAACCACATTCATAGAATACTGCTGCTTGATTTCAGCAGTTTCTCTATCAATATTTATTCTTTTTTTAAAGATGTATTTATTTATTTGAAGGGCAGAGTTACAAAGAGCTAGAGGCAGAGAGAAACAGAGAGGTCTTCCATCCACTGGTTCACTCCCCAGGTGGCCGCAATGGCTGGAGCTGCGCCAATCCGAAGCCAGGAGCCTGGAGCTTCTTCCAGGTCTCCCACGTAGGTGCAGGGGCCCAAGGACTTGGGCCATCTTCCACTGTTTTCTCAGACCATAGCAGAGAGCTGCATTTGAAGTGGAGCAGCAGGGACTGCAATCAGAACCCTTATGGGATTCTGGCACTGCAGGTGGTAGCATTACCTGCTATGTCACAGTGCTTGTCCCTCAATATTATTAATATGCAAATATTTTGTTAAAAATACAGTGCAGATATTAAGTTATTTTGGCTTATTTAATCTATCTACCTCATTGTCTGTAGAGTAAATCCAATTTTGAACTGAATAAGGTTTATAGATAATTGCTATTAGAATGATTAATGAGAATAAGTCATTGTTAACAGATTTTCTTTATTTCAGACAAATGTTGTTTGTGTCTGATGGATTTGATTTAAATTCCAACAGAATTTTTCCATAAAGTGAAAACATTGGGAAGTAACTAAATCCAGGTAATTGAACTTCGAAAGTAACATTTAATACAAATGAAAAAAAAAAAAAAAACTTCCAGTAAATATATTTGAATTTATTTTTTAAACAATTGTAAAAAAATAAGAATCTATTCATTGTTCACGTGCGTGCACATACACACACACACACACAAATAAGCTCTCACCATTGACAATAATCACCAACCAAGTTTGCTTTTGATGATCTCTGTCAAGTTTCTAGCTTATTAAATTCACTGATAAGATAAAAGAACTTTGAACATATATGCCCAGGGCCAGTGTTGTGGCAAAGCGGGTTAATGCCCTGGCCTGAAGCACGTGCATCCCATATGGACGCTGATTTGAGACCCGGCTGTTCCACTTTCCATCCAGCTCTTTGCTATGGCCTGGGAAAGCAGTAGAAGATGGCCCAAGTCCTTGGGCCCCTTCACCCACGTGGGAGACCCAGAAGAAGCTTCTGGCTCCTGGCTTCGGATGGGCACAGCTCCGGCCGTTGCGGCCATCTTGGGAGTGAACCATAGAATGGAAGAATGAACTCTCTCTCTCTCTCTCTCTGCCTCTCCTCTCTTTATGTAATTCTGACTTTCAAATAAATAACAAATAAATAAATAAAATATATGCCATGGCTTAGAATAAATAGCAACTGGGGCAAGTGTTGTGGTGTAGTGTAGTAGGCTAAGTCTCTGCCTGCAGTGCAGGCATCCCATATGGGTGCAGGTTCATGTCCCAGGTGTTCCTCTTCCAATCCAGCTCTCTGTTGTGGCCTGGGAAAACAGCAGAAGATGGCCCAAGTGCTTGGGCCCCTGCACCCACATGATAGACCAGGAAGAAACTCTTGGCTCCTGGCTTCAGACTGGTTCAGCCTCAGCCTTTAAGGCCATTTGGGGAGTGAACCAGCAGATGGAAGACCTCTCTCTCTGTCTCTCTCTATAACTCTGACTCTCAAATAAATAAAAACATCTTTTAAAAAAAGACTAACTAACAGCTATTTGAAGTTAAGTATCAAAGCTGGTATTTCTGCCAAAATAATCTGCTCAAAAGACAGATACTCAGTTAGACTGTAAGAAATACACACAATGGCCAGCACCAAAGCTCAATAGGCTAATCCCCCGCCTAGCAGCACCAGTACACAGGGTTCTAGTCCTGGTCGGGGCGCCGGATTCTATCCCGGTTGCCCCTCTTCCAGGCCAGCTCTCTGCTGCGGCCTGGGAGTGCAGTGGAGGATGGCCCAAGTTCTTGGGCCCTGCACCCCATGGGAGACCAGGAGAAGCACCTGGCTCCTGCCTTTGGATCAGCGCAGTGCGCTGGCCACAGTTTGCTGGTCGTGGTGGCCATTGGAAGGTGAACCAACGGCAAAGGAAGACCTTTCTCTCTGTTCTCTCTCTCTCACTGTCCACTCTGCTTGTAAAATAAATAAATAAATAAATAAAATAAAGCTCCTCAATTTTGATGATATTTTAAGTTCCCTTAAACTCTTGTGTTTGTGATTACCATTATAGAAATATAGTATATAACACTTAAAACATAGAAAAACAGATAAAAGCATTCACCATTGTGATGGATTCCTCCAATTACATTTATTTAACCAAGAACTTCCAAAGACTATGCAATTCTTTATTTTGTATTTTAATAAAATTAGAAGGACAATATCTCTCAAAAATCTATGAAAGCATAATTAAATTACATTGTAGGAAAATCACAAAATATTCCCTTGGGACAATGTAAGTTTTATTAAATTCAAATTTGCAAGTATACATTTAGTTCTCACTGGCACCATACGGAGTTGACCCAATGTAAAAACCAGTTACAAACTTGCTAATGGTTCATATTGCCCAATGAATTTGAATCATAATTAATAATTATTTTATTACATTTGCTGTTCTTTAAATTCCATGCTATCTGACCTGTCATGGTCTTCAAATGGTCCTGACTGTATTGGATGAAAGAAGCAGGGAATATTCAAGTAATAGATACACTTTGGTTCAATATCAATATTCTATTCATTTACATCTCTCTTCAGATTGAAATAAAAACATTGCTTTTTAACACTTCCTTATGATTTTCTTCCTCAAAAACGATGCCATTCATCAAGCACTAAAAGATAGAGTATTACAGGCATATTATTAAGTGAAAAATAGACACTTTTTAAAGGCTATATTTGATTGCTGCTGTGTGGCATTCTGGAAAAGGGATAATAAAAGGATAACAGTTTAGCAGAGTTTGGGGAGAGAGGTGGAGCACAGAGGTGGTTACTAGATGTTTTTCTTTTTTTTTTTTTCTTTTCTTTTTTTTACAGGCAGAGTGGACAGTGAGAGAGAGAGAACAGAGAGAAAGGTCTTCCTTTGCCGTTGGTTCACCTTCCAATGGTCACCACGACCAGCAAACTGCGGCCAGCGCACTGCGCTGATCCAAAGGCAGGAGCCAGGTGCTTCTCCTGGTCTCCCATGGGGTGCAAGGCCCAAGAACTTGGGCCATCCTCCACTGCACTCCCAGGCCGCAGCAGAGAGCTGGCCTGGAAGAGGGATAACCGGGACAGAATCCGGCGCCCCGACCGGGACTAGAACCCGGTGTGCCAGCGCCGCTAGGTGGAGGATTAGCCCATTGAGCCGCCCGCCACGCAGGCACTAGATGTTTTTCAAACCCTGTAGAATGTACAACACAAAGAGTGACCTTAAAATTAACTACTGACTTGAAGTGACAATGATGTGTCAATGTTGGTTCATAGATTGTACGATACATACCACATTACAATATGAGATGTCGATTGTAGAGGAGACACAGTGTGGGGAGGGGAGCTAAGGAAGGTATATGGGAACTTGCTACACTTTTCACTCAATCTTGTTGTAGAGCTCACGCTATTCTTTAAAACAAATTGTTTGTTAATTTAAAAAGTTAATGTCATTGCATCCTCCCTAATGTTCCTCGGTAATTTTGAGGGCGCTTGTTTACTCATTCCACCTTTACTTGTTATGCCCCCTTGAGTAAATGCTTAACGTCCAAGAGTTTCAGTTTCCTCATTAAAAAGAAGTGAAAGCAATAGTGATGTCACAGAAAGGATTAAATCAACACACTGAGAACATTTTTAAACAGCGCGCTACAAGTGTTGGTTGTTGCTTCACTGTCCATTCAGACATCCATCTGTTGATAGCTTGCTAAAAATGTATATGGAATGGGGTTCACAAAGGTAGCAATAGATAGTGAGTTTATTATTGCTTTCTTCTTGGTACTTTCTGAATTTCTAAAATTTTTGTGAGCTGTGAAAATGATTAAGAAAACAGGAGGCAAGTTTTATAGCTTAGAGGGTTATACTGCCACCTGGAATGACCACATCCTATATTGAAGTGCCAATTTGAACTATGACTACTCTGCTTCTGATTAAGTTACCTGCTAATGTACTTTGGAAGCGGCAGATGATGGCTAAACTTCTTGAGCCCCTGCCACTCACACAGAAGATCCTAATGGAGCTCCTGACTCCAGGCTTCAGCCTGGTCATCCCTAGTTTTGGGGGTCATTTAGGGAGTAAACAAGCAGTTGCAATCCTCCTATGTACTTTAAATTATGTCTAGATTACTTCTAATATGTAATACAATGTAAACATTATGTAAATAGTTGTTATATTTTATTGTTGTGGGTGTGGGGAACCTTTTTTCTAGCAAGGGACATTTTAATACTTATAACATCATTTGTGAGTCATATAAAATTATCAGCATAAAATTTAGCCTGCTATCAATGTATTGAGTTTTGAGTCACACCAATGGTTGCATTGGCAGGGTCAAATCAAATGATTTTGCGGTCTTTATACAGCCCATAGGCAAGATTGTTCCCTCACCCTAATAAGGTATAATAAGAGAATAAGGTATATACGAGAAAAAGTCCAATATATGTTCAATAGCAATACAACCATTGTTTGTCTAACTACATATACAATGCTCTGTTGGTAGAATCCCTCTATTCAGGATACAGATTGTCAACCATATATGAGAGTTTTTTTTAAAAAGCACTCTACTATATACCAGTTTCAATTTGCACCCGTTCCCTTTTTATTATAATGTCTTAGGCAATACAAAAAAGAAAGTATAAAATTATTGGATTAATAAAGTGTAAGTAGCTCAAAAGTTGTGAAGAGACATAGAATTGAGAATACTATAATCAGGAAATAAAGCTTATCATGTCTGATAAACAGCCCTCATTCCTGAGAACTGACAGCCTCAAGCAATTAACATTCTTCATCTAGGGGAATAAGATAAAGGAAGAGTAGCCATCTTGGTCAAAGCAACATTTGACCTACATCATGGTAGGCTAATGTGATCCAAGTGTGAGGACACTGCAGGACGCAATACCTTGTCTTAACTGATAGTTGCAAAGAAAGACAACTAAAAAGGAGGCTGACTGACCTGACAGTACAGGAGAGTATCACAGCCCCATTGTACAGCAAGTGTATAAAATCTTCTCCTCTAAGTTCTTTAGTACAATAATACTTTCTCTCATTTCAAATTGCTTCAGTTGTGGTTCTCCCTAATGGAGTCTGTGATTCTTTTACGTATTTGTTACACAACCTAATACTTAATACAGTTTAATTATCTTTCAATGTATGCTTGAGATAAACACAAAGATAAACACTAATCTATCCAACATTTATTCAACATTTGTTTGCCTTTTACTTTGCGTTTAACACAGTATTTAACAAGAGGCTACTTCCTTTACCTTTCTAGGTTCTAAGATTTTTGAGGTACTTCAAGTACAACTCTTCTGAAAGTCAGGTTCAAGATTCTAAATAAGAATAACAATAATTAATGTACACTGTTGCAAAACAAACCAGAAAACTCCAAATAAGAAAATCATGTACCATGCATGACAGATCTAAAGGTCATATGCAACTTTGAGATGCTATAATAAAACACTTGACAATTTCTTCATATTATTTAGAAAGACCATGATGTTTCCCTCACACAACACTGAATCCATAACATTTCTCTCTATGCTATTTCCATGCAATTTGAACACATTATTTTTCCCTTTAAATAAGGTCACCTATATTTTTAGATACTGTGCTTTCCATAACAACTACCTGGTAATATTTCCCTTCATTTTTTAAGTTATTATATTGGGATGATACAGTCATCTTGATAGCTTCACTTCACTGTTTTTGTACTAGAATGTTTAACATAGCATACATATGTAGGAAAAATGTCTTTGACATATAAGTACTCACTCCATAAAATGGAAACATCTTAATGAAATTACAGCCTCAACAGATTAACAACTCCCAACTAAAACTAATCTATAATACTCAAAACACTTTTAAAACACAAGAGAAAATTTACATAAAAGAACAATCCAGGGGTTTCAACAGAGGGACAAATCCATATTCCCCCACTGACTTTGAGTCTGTCTGGGAGGATAGATGGGGCTGGGCACCCACATATGACTGTGAGGTACCTCCAGCCTCTCAACATATCACAGGTTCTGGGGCTCAAACCACCTAGACAGAGCACCCGCAGCAGCTGGCTCTGGAATCATTGCATCTCTCTATGGATGGAACAAGTTAGCAGGGAAGAGGGGGGTCCTCTGCACCCCATGACTGTGGGAGCCCTGTGTGGGAACACTGTAACTGCATGAGATGGCACAGGTTGTAGCTGGGTTTTAGAACATTCGCTGTGTGTAGCTCCACATACTCAGAGCTCCCTGACTGCATGAGGTGGGTCATCGCCAGCAGGATTCGTGCTTCACAGCAAGGACTACACAGATCCTTTGTGCAGTTCTTGTAGAAGCATGGATGAGTGTTGCACTCACTGAGGGCTAACACCCAGGCATTGATCACTTTGGAAGAGAGAAGGTGAGGGTATGATTACACCAAGAGATGACCATACTCCCCTTCTGATAGCAAGAAGAGATCTACCATGTCCAACTTGTGTGTCACCCAGGATACTCTCCCAACACTGGAGCACTGACCAGAGCTTCCTGGACACACTGAGCATACCCCTCTGAGTATTAACTGAAAGAACAGGAATTCTACTGTCACAGAAGCATAGTCTAAAGATAAAAGTCTAAAGTCTAAAGATAAAAGATAAAGAGGAAAAAAAGCAAGTATCTCTACAAATGCCTAAAAATAAATGCAGAAATTCAAAAAACAAGGATAAGGAAGACAACATGACCCACACAAAGGAACACAGCAACACGTTAATATTAGAATTTGATGATAAAATATTGATGAAATGCCTGAAATGGAATGCAAGAGATTAATCATAGGATTACTCAGAAGCAATCAGAAACAAATACATGAATTAAAAAAAATCCATATATTACATGAATGAAAAATTTTCCCATCAACTTGAAATTTTAAAGAGAAATCAAAATGAAATATTAGAAATGAAGAATTCAATAGATCAAATAAAAATATGGTAGCAAGCCTTAACAACAGATTTGGTGAAGCAGAAGAAAGAATATTTGAGCTAGAAGACAAATCTTTGGAAATTTATTTGTCAGACCAAAATAGGAAAGAGAATGTGAAGGCAGAAAATCTCCCAATAATAGTACAAAGGAAATCCAAAGTAAACAATAGGAATATTTAAGGAAAAATATCAAGGCCAAATCATCACTTATCAATAGCAACCTTGAATGTAAATGGCCTAAATTCTATAATTAAATGATACAAACTAGCTGATTGGGTCAAAACAAGACCCATCTTTTTGCTGCCTACTAGAAACACACCTCACCAATAAAGATGCATACAGACTGAAAGTGAAAGGATGGAAAAAGATATTTCATGCCAACTGAAACCAAAAAAGAGCTAGTGTGGCCATCCTAATATCAGAAAAAAAACAGACTTTAACACAAAAATTGTTGTAAGAGACAAAGAAGGGCACTATGTTATGATTAAAGTATCAATTCAACAGGAAGATGTAATTATTATAAACATATATGCAGCTAATTACAGGGCACTTGTCTATTTAAAAGAAATGTTAAGGAATCTAAAGGAAGACATAGACTCAAATACAATAGTAGTGGGAGACTTCAACACCCCACTTTCATCAATGATCAGATCAACTAGACAGAAAATCAACAAAGAAACAACAGAATTAATTGATTCTTCTTGTCCCAAAGAGTCTTCACTGGATTTTTTGCTTCTTCCTTGAAAATTTCTGTCAAATCCCTGGAAAAGTAGTCCTTACTTTGTTTTTTTCATATTCTAGGGTAGCTGAAGTTAGTGTGGCTATAACCTATTCAGCCATCTTGTATCTCTGTAGAGAGTTTTTAATAAAGAACAAAACATATCAATTAATAATTATTCTATTAACACTGATCTCATTTTACAACTTTTAGTTGATTATTTTTAGTTTACATTTTTTCTTCTAATGGAAAATAATAGTAATGGACAGTATAATAAATATGATTTAATCTAGAGTAAGTTGTTGCACTTATTAAGTATTTTCTATTAAAATTCTGCTTTGGAGGCCAGCATTGTGGTATAATGGGATAAGCTTCCACCTGGGATGCTGAAATCCCATATGAGCATTGATTTGAGTCCTAGCAGCTCCACTTCTGATCCAACACCCTGCCAACACTCCTGAAAAGGCAGGGGAAGATGGCCCAAGTACTTAGGCCCCATCCAGCCATGTGGGAGACCCAGAGATCCCTGCCTTCAGCATGGCCTAGCCCTATCCATTGCAGCCATCTGGGGAATAAACCAACTGATGGGAGATTCCTCTTTGTAACTCTGACCTTCAAATAAATAAAACACATCTTCTTTAAAAAAAAAATCTTGCATTGAGAAAGGTATTCGGCCTGGTAATTAAGATATCACTTGAGATGCCTATCTACCATATCAGAATACCTGGGTTTAAGTCCTGAATCAGCTCAAGTTTCCTAATAATGCACACCCTGGGAGACAATAATGATAGCTCAAGTAGTTGGGACCCTGACTTATACATGAGAGGCCTGTATTGAATTCCTAGCTCCTGCCTTTGGCCTGACCCAGCCCCAGGTGTTGCAGGCATTTGGAGAATGAATTAGTAAATGGGAACTTTCTCTTTTCCCTTCTGCAACTCAAAAAAAAATAAAATGAATACATAAAATCATATACTAACTTTTTAAGAGGGACCAGGAAAGTCTTGTCAAAACTATCTTTCAATAAATCCTTTCCCAGTTTTTTAGTGTACAGCCTTGCCATTTCTAAAATTATCATTTACTTCAAAGGTTAGCCCCTGCAAATTTGAATTTTCAGTTCTAGCTGGTTTGGGTCACTCAGCAAATCCTGTGCTCTAGAATAAAAAATCACATCAATATAACACTAGGCTAACACAGAAATCAAAGACTCATGACAAATTTCAAAGTCTCTGAATTTTCTGGTTTCTTCTACAATGGGATTATATAAATGTGGAACACTGGAGCCAACACTGTAGTGCAGCAGTTTAAGCCACTACTTGTGATGCTGACATTTCATATCAGAGTGTTAGTTTAAGTCTCAGCTGCTGTTTCTGATCCAGCTTCTTGTTAATGTACATTGGAAGACAACAAAAGATGATCCAAGTACTTGGCTCCTTCCCACCTATGAGGAAGACCAACATGGAGTTCCTGGCTCCTGGCATTGGCCTGTCCACACTTGGCTGTTGTGGCCATTTGGGGAGTGAACCAATGGATGGCAGAGCACTCTCTCTCTTTCTCTCTCTGTCTTTCTCTATTTAAAATGAATATTTTTAAAAAGAAAAAACTGCAGATCTGTAACACCTGTACCATGTTTTACCTCTGTTGCTGTTGAGTATTCTTCTTAACATCTTTCTTCCCACTTTCTCACACATAAATAGGTTAGAGTAGGTACTGTCTCACAGAGAGAGGCACAACTATTAAAATTATATTATAAAGCCTACAGGGTGAGTCTTGAAGCAAATTAGACACAATGTACTATTATTTTAATATATTAAATATATATTTGTCATAGACATAATTCATAATTGTATGTTATATTATAAATTATAAAAAATTATATGTATGTGT
This sequence comes from Oryctolagus cuniculus, assembly GCF_051225735.1. Taxonomy (NCBI): domain Eukaryota; kingdom Metazoa; phylum Chordata; class Mammalia; order Lagomorpha; family Leporidae; genus Oryctolagus; species Oryctolagus cuniculus. Next base: position 57,240,955 of record NC_142868.1, on the reverse strand, counting down.
ATATGTATCTGTATATTAATACCTGTTATATTAAATATAAGCATTTATTATGCAATGTGTCTTTAAACTTACTTTAAACATTGTTGTTTCTCACCTCTCTGTAGAACCATATATCAATCCTGGTTATTTATTTGATAGTAATTACACTTGCAACATTATAAATGATTTCAATGTTTATTCATACTGTTATTTGAGATTTATACTTATTTTAATACTCAAATCCAAGGTAGCTTCAAGGAGAATTAGAGAAACTTTTTTTAAAGAATTTTCCAATTCAACTGTGACTTCATGAGCAAACCTTACAAGAGGAAGAATCTGAGAAGAAAAGAAAAATAAAACTGAAAGGCTAAACATGTAGAATAATGCTTCATTGGTACCTTTTTTGATAATTTCCAACCAAATTCAGTTATTATTAGAGCAGTGTATTTATTTTTGTTATGAGATTTATAGTAATAAGTGAGTTTGAATATGTAGTTGTATGGAAATTCTACATTTTAAAATATGTATATTCCTTCCTTATTAGGAAGGTCTTTAACATATATAATGCAATTATAAGATTGCAAGTCAAGTTATCATTGTACAGGGACTAAGGATGCACTTATAGCTCTCCTTGAACAGGAAGACTTCAATGGAATAAATGAGGAAATCCTCCTTTCAAAGAATATTTACATAACAAAATACAAATAGAGTGGACTTCTCCTCTATCCTTTCACTAAATAAACAATCTGTTCAGGAAAGCCATATGTCTCCGAGACTGCAGATATAGCACCCTATTTCTGAAGTGCTCTGAAGGCAACAGGAAATGAAACAAATGAGAAGTAAGCTTTAACTTCAGGCAGGAAAATTATGCATCCGGATTTAAAACTGGGTGAAGGACAAAGATTGAAAGAAGATAGTCATAAAACCATTTTAACTGAGAACAATACCTTATTTTACATTTTGATCAACTTGCACAACAAAGATCTGACATTCCAAACAACATATCTTGCTTAAAGGACACCAGCCTTTGTTTTTAAACCATAAAATACATTCCTGAAGCTTGGATACCATTTAACTTTTGTAAATATCATCATATGAATTATACATAAATTAGCTAATGAAAAGAATATTTCAGTCTTTCTTTAAAGGTATATTTTAGACACTATGAATATAATACTTAGAAACATTTTCTCAATCATTGTAGAGGAGGGCACATGTGGATGCCATTCTGATGTTTTAGATTAAATTCATTTCTCTACCAAGCATCAGCCTACAGTAAGCCTTACTTGTATGAAATGAGAAATTTTTTTAAAAGATTTATTTATTTATTTGAAAGGCAGAGTTACAGAGAGGCAGAGGAAGAGGCAGAGGCAGAGGCAGAGAGAGAGGTCTTCCACTCACCGGTTCACTCCCCAGATGGCTGCAACGGCCAGAGCTGGGCTGATCCAAAGCCAGGAGCCAGGAGCTTCTTCCCTATCTGCCATGTGGGTTCAGGGGCCCAAGGACTTGGGTCATCTTCCACTGCTTTCTCAGGCCACAGAGTTTGGTTTGGAAGTGGAGTAGCTGGGACTTGAACTGTCACTCATATGGGATGCCGGCACTGCAGGTGGTAGTGATGCCATAGTGCCAGCCCTGGCAGTTTCCAAATACTACCACAGTTTGAATGTCCTCTCCAAACCTCATAATTGCAATTTAATTGTCCTTGTAACAAGATTAAGAAGTAGAATCCTTAAGAAGTGATTGGAGGCCTGCGCCGCGGCTCATTAGGCTAATCCTCTGCCTGCGACACCGGCACCCCGGGTTCTAGTCCCGGTTGGGGTGCCAGATTCTGTCCCGGTTGTTCTTCTTCCAGTCCAGCTGTGGCCTGGGAAGGCAGTGGAGGATGGCCCAAGTGCTTGGTCCCTGCACTCGCATGGGAGCCCAGGAGGAAGCACCTGGCTCCTGGATTCGGATCGGTGCAGTGCACCGGCCGTAGAGGCCATTTAGGGGGTGAACCAACGGAAGGAAGACCTTTCTCTCTGTCTCTCTCTAACTCTGCCTGTCAATAAATAAATAAATAAATAAATAAAACTTAAAAATTTAAAAAAAAAAAGAAGTGATTGAGTCATGAGAGTTCTGTCCTCAGGAGTGGATTAGTGCCTGTGTCTAGGAGTGGATCCCTGAGCAACAAGGATGATTTGGGCCTTATTTCTCCCCTTCTCAATCTCACATGTGCTCACTTACCCCTCTGTTATGTCACAGTTTGGGAGGCCTTGATCAGATCTGCTCTTGGACTTACCAGGTTCCAGAACCAAGAGCCAAATGAATCTCTGTTCTTCATAAAGTTTCCATTCTTGAGAATTCTGTTATAGAAAAATGAAACAGACTAAAGACAAATATGAGGGGGCTTCAAAAAGTTAGCTGAAAATTCATGTTATCTTTTCATTATATTTTCCTTGAATTTTTTGAAACCCTCTGACACAAAGTAAATAAGAATTCCTACAATCTGGTTAAAATAGACAAATTTTTGGATGTCAATTTTGAGTACATGGTGGCAACTGTTAAATGTCATAGAATCAAAAATAAAATTTTAAAAAAATTAGTAAAATGAAAAAAAATTAAGTCCAATACAGAGAAAGAGTTAACAATGCATCTGAAAAAGTACTTAAAACTTTTATTTAACTTTAAGTTCCACAGGAACATACAATTTCACAGATCTTCTCATGATTACACAGAGCACATGTATTAGAGTTTTGTGTTTAGATTTGGGAAATTGTTTAATTCAAAATACGTCCAAAGGAAAATGACAAGGATTGTAATAAGATATGCAACCTTGTAATGAGTGAGCTGTACATATTTTTGTGAAAACAAAATATTGGGCAAAAGATCACAACTGCTTCCAAAGGTATAAAGAAATAACATGAGGAAGAGGGACTAGAGCTAGTATTAAAACAGTAGGTCTTTTTCTCTTTAGGAAATGCTTTGCTGCCCAACATAAGAACTTCATAACAGTTATAACTGTTCGATAAAGACCAGGTTGCCTGGTGTAGGTAGTGATTTATGTATTACTGAAAGTGTTAAAATAACCTTAGCGGACAGTAATAGAACACGCTGTCCAGGTGATTCAAATATAGGAAGAAGGATCTTACAAGATGACTGCATTAAAACAATGATGGTTTATTGCACTGGAATTCCTTATAGCACCACAATTATTTCATTAAATAGAGAGTTCCTCTGTAGCTATATTTTCCCAATTTAATCTAACAGAGGAGTGAGCTGGAAGCAGTTTGACACTACAGCTGGTTATTTGGCCTGCAAGTGCAGGTCTCCTAATGAAGGTCTCTTCATTACAATGTACACCACCACTTCTGAGAAACCAGCAGGGCTTGTTCTTTTCTCTGCATTCCTGTTTAGCTTGTAGCTACACCCATGAAACCAAGTTCTGAACATCTTGCAGAGCCTGTTTAGACTATTGCTAAACAAGAAACAAGGACACCATCATGTAGTAGCAAACACAGAAGGTTCATTATTCCTTCAATCAGAAATAGGTTATTATTCAGAAACTTAAAATTTCCTCAGAGCCATCTTAATAGGTTCAGAAAAAGACAGCATATTATTTTAGAGTTTCGTTTTGAGATTTTGAGGCAACTTAGTTCACACAGTCTGCTTGGAATTCTCAAGAGTCATCTTGTGGTGGTACATTGGAAGATTTTTAAGCTATTACATTTACTTTGTTCCTCCTCATTATAGAGAGCAGATTTGGGTATGTTTTGGTGCTTACCTACACATCTAAGAAGTAATTACTTTGTGCCTGGTTACCTGGTCCCAGAAGAACCTGCATTGAACTACACCACTAGAATAGTCAGATTGACTTAAAGGAAAGCTTTAATTTACTCTTTTCCCTATGAAGATTCAATAATTTTAGCCTATGAAACACTGACAAAGACAGATAACAAGAAAAAAGGACATAAAAATTTTATTACATGCCCAAAGGCTTGGGAGTGTAAGACTCAAAGAGGATTTGGAAGGCCGACACTTGCACGGGGCTTCGGCTTGGGCTTCTGGGGCAAAGGGAGCTGATACACTCTCAGGAGGGTGAGAGAGGAGGTGCACAGAGAGCAAATGGGCAAGTAATGCAGATGAAGTCTCCCAGGTGACAGCAGCCTGTGTTCATTGCTGTCCATGTCAGGTGTCAGGCCTCTGATCTCTGCCAGCGGGAAGAATGTGGTGAGGGGAAGGAAACCAGATACAAAGGCTTGTACCTGTTTCTGCTTTAGTAGCATAAGTAGATATAAATTGCTCTCACCAAAGGACAGCTTTTCAAAGCCACTCCTTTGTCTGCAAAAGTCAGCTTCTCTAAATAGCCAACTTGAAATAGGCCAAAAAATATACAATTGGGGAGGAATGCATTACTCTTCCACAGTATATCCAACAATAACGAGAGCTCTTTGGGGCCCTCTGTATTTTTAAGAGAATAAAGGGGTCTTAAAACTTAACATTTATTTCACAATAAAATTTTTAATCTTGCATATTACTTTATTATCTGGATCCAATATTCTATAATTGGATATTTAGGTTGCTTCTCTTATTTTTAGTACAAACTAAACCGAAAGCCATTTGTATAGACAACTACATGATATTTTCTTAGCACCTCTCTCAGCATACTTTTGAAACCTATAATCTAACATTTTTGGCACCTCACCCTTCAGTCTTGCCCAACCTTTTTCATCCCTTCACCTCTCTGATATTCTCTTTTTATCTGCTCTAGCTACACCTGACTCAGGTAAAGGATTTGGGAAGTTCTTGTATTTGACTTCCACCATCAACAGTGCACTGATCCTCTACATATCACCTTTCTATAGCTAATCTATCAGGGTAGATCTCTTATCTGACATCCTTTCAACCAAACGTTAAGTCCCATTCTAAACTCCCCTGCTATTTACATGGTTGGCACCTTCTCACCCTTCAGGATGCAAAGCTTAAATGATCCCTCCTAATATGTGACAGTCACATGAAGACAGAAACACACAGAGTTTTCTTGCCTTTCCATCACCAATTTGCTTCCTTCTTTATAAATTGTAATACAACTTATCTGTATCTTCATTTTTCTTTTTAAATGTTTATTTATCAGCACTGGCCCTCTGATATAGCAGGTAAAGCTGCTGCTTGCAATGCTGGCATCCCATATAGATCCTACCTGCTCTACTTCAAACCAGGAAGATCCTGACTCCTGGCTTCAGATTGTCCCAATTCTAGCATTTGTGGTCATTTGGGTAGTGAACCACAGCATGGAAGATCTCTCTCTTTCTCTCTGTCTTAAATTTATTTATTTGCAAGGCAGAGTAACAGAGAGAGGGGAAGAGGGAGAGAGAGATTTTCCATCAGCTGCTTCACTCCTCAAATAGCCACAACTAGGGTTGAGACAGGCTGAAGTCAGGAGCCTATAACTCCATCTGGTTCTCCCAGTTGGGTACCAGGTTCCCAAGGACTTGAACCATCTTCTGTTGCTTTCCAAGGAACATTAGCAGAGAGCTGCATTGGAACTAGAGCAGATAGCATTCAAGCCAACATTCATATGGAATATCAGCACCTCAGAATGCAGCTTAACCCATTGTACCACAACACTGCCCATATTTTGTTTTTAAACCTTCTTCCTCACCAAATTATAAAATTTCTGAAAATAAGGATATAGTCTGCCTTTTCCAACATTGGATCTTCAAACATCAGGAACAATGCCTAGGAGGCATTGTTTAGGTATTTGTTAAACTGAATGAATGACACATAGATAAATTAGAGCTCTTATACAGAAAACCAGCCCTATACAACTCTCCCTCCATAGTAGTGTAAGGATGGCTTATGGAATATATGATAAAGGCTTTAAAATATTTTATTCAGCTGTCTGTGTTTAAATATCTCCTTGAACTGATAATCTTTCCTTGCAGAAAAGTCAGAGGACAATAAATTATAAAGAAAAAGAAATCGTATCTAACCAAAAAATTATCACTCCATCAACTGCTTTCACAGCAGATTGTTCCCATTGGTTATTAAAGTAATTATCGCTTTACATACAATTGTAGGTGGTCTGTCTTCTCAAGTAGATTTTGTAACATAAGGACAGGAAAGTTATCTCTCTAATATCTCCAGAACTCAACTGCTCATATTTGTTGAATAAGTATCACCAATACAAGTTTAACCCCACTTTTCAGAATAAATCATGGCCAAATAATGTACAATTGTTAGGGAATATGTACCTGAATTTTTATTCCAAGTTCTTGCCCCCACAGAGGTAAAAATACAAAGCAGAGATATAAAGGATTTACTTAATGATGAAGTGTGGACAACTCATAGGCCAGATGCCCATCAGGAGTGGGTCAGAGAATTGCCTTTGAAGAGGGAAAGTAGAAGGAGGTCAGAGAAGGACCAATAGCAAGGATAGAAACCCAAAAGGCAAAAAGGGCTGACCCACATTTAACAGTACCTTTTATGGGGTAGGAGGTAATTCTCTAACGGAATATACAAACAGGATAAAGTTTGGGCAGGGTTTAGTGTATGTGAGGATTTCTAGGAGTTTCATGATGCCTTCACATGGAGCTTAACTTCCATGTGGTCATCATAGCATCTTCTTTCTGGTGTAGGAGAAACAGGTGCATCATGGAAAAGTGGCCATACTGGATTGACACATAAGAGTTGAAGGTACAGTGCAGTGCTAGAGACAAAATTGTGAGATAAATCTTTAAGCTTACCTAGTCCTACCTATCTTCCTTTCTATTTCCCCATATCACAACCGACCAAAAACTAAATGAGAAAAAAATAAATGATAAAGCGTTATGGGTTGAATTGTGTTCCTTCAAACACATTGAGGTTCTAATCACAGTAACTCAGAATGTGACCTTATTAAGAAATAGGGTCATTACAGACATAATTACTTAAGCTTAGATGATTTCATACTAAAGTAAACGGGCTACTCATACACTATGACTGCTGCTCTTATGAGAAGATGACCACATGAAGATAAACAGGGAGAATGCCATGTGGCCAGGATAATAGAGATTGGAGTTAGGCAGTTTTTAACCAAAGAATGTCAAAGACCGCTAGTAAGCCACTAGAAGTTAGGCAGAGGCAATCAAGGATTCACTGTAGCTTTCAAAGTGAACATGGCCCTGGTGACAACTTGATTTCAGATTTCAGATGGCTGGAACTGTAAGACAATAAAGTTCACTTGTTTTGAACCACCCAGTTAAAGGCACTTTGTTACTGCAGTCTAAAGCTTATAGTAAAGGTGAGAATTTCCCTAATTTTATCAGAATACAAGCATCAGAGCAAGGGGAGAAATCAATTCAATTAATTTTTCTTCTTTCCTTCTTTTTTTGGTGGTTGGCTGGGCTCTAGAAACACAGTTGTTACTAATTTGTGGTTGCACAATATCAAGAGAAGCTCCCAACTCAGATGATACTTTCATTCTTTTAACTTCAGTAAGATAATATTTCCTTAAGACTGAGAGAAGAAAACCGGTCAATGGGTTTTACATGTTCATTCATTTCCTAGTATATATTTGTTAACAAAATGCTCTATTGCCATATTGCTTCCAATCTTCTATTTGAAGGTGGTAAAAATGAAGGATGTGGAGCATTCTAGCCCCTATACCCTAAACTGTAAAATCCAGATCCTAAACTAGTAATTCTTACTCATGCTGGAGGGTGGATAACTTGGAAGGAACATGTTACATTGGAACCAGGTGTCTCCCTACTCCAGAAAAATCAATGAACTGAACTTTTATTACTGTAAACATGAAGGGAAAGCTTCCTGTTTGCCCTCAGAAAGTTCACTGGAATTAGAAACTGAAAGAAGACGGATGAACAGGAGAAAAGGACGTGCAAATGTGTTAATGTGCAGAATCACAGGAGCTACATACAAAGTAAGGGACTCAAAGAAAGGGCCAGATGATTGAGGTTTAAATATCGTTTTGATCTACAGAGAGGTTTGAGAATCCTGGGGGTGAGATCAGAGGGGGCTATGGAAAGGTGAAGGAAATAAATGTACTGTAAATAAAATTTACCATATTATATATTTAATGACATGTTATGTAAATATTGTAGGTGCCTGCTCAGTGAAGAACAGATGAAAAGTCTGTTTGTGTTGGTAACAACTTTTAGTTTCTTCCCTGGTGGTTAATCTTTATTGGTTATTTAATGAGATTCCTAGAAGGGGTGTTCAAGACAATTGCATTTCTTTTCAAAGAAATTTCCTCAGTTAGATAAAAACTTCAGAGAAGAGCCTTCTCTGTACCTACAGGAGAGACAGAATCAAGAAATGTGTGGAGGGGAAGGGGGGAAGTTTCAGAGAGACTTTGATTCTAAGACTGTTTCTTCAGCTGAGTCCATCAAAGCACCATATTTAAAGGTATCATTTTTGGGTCCTCAACACTATTTTCTTAGGATTCAAAGAGATAAATGTACAATTGATGAAAAGAAAAGTACTCTCAGCTTCCCCAGAGATTAATCCAATTAGCAATTATATGAAACTAAACCCTTAAAAGCAGAGACAAATTTCTCCTTAAAAACCTTAAGGTTTAATGTATCTTTCCTTAATGTCTATGTGCAAATATCTTTATAATAAAAGATGCTGAAACCTTTACCATAAGGTACTTAAGAGTTGAGCACATCGAAGTATCAATATTCCATCTTCCCATGACAAGAAAAGAGCTCATGACTGGTTAGTGGAATCCTTGATCTCTGCCCTCCACACACCTAATTCCACACAACACTTAATTTGTGATCATCAATTCAGGTTTCTAATCTAGTAATGATGATTTTGCAACTTGCAGACACACTCCAAATGAAGCAAAATTAAATTAAAATTTCATATATGGTGTGCCACTTTTCTAATTTAAAAAGCATATGTTGTACTTCTGTAGAAATGACTTATTTTTAATTTTCAAGCATCTGATCTCAAGAACTAACATCTCTATTTTATATTGATGCCATATATTTACAAGGCACTACAATTTACTATCCTTGGAATTAATGACATCTGTTAAAGGTATGAAGAAACACAAAGTAACAGACAATTTTCCTCTTCACTTTTCATGCACTCAAGATATAAGCATTTTTGTAAAACCTATTTCTAATGTTGATAGACAGTAGACAGATTATTTTTAAAAAAAAGATTTTATTTATTTATTTGAGAGGTAGAGTTTCAGACAGTGAGAGGCAAAGACAGAGAAAGAAAGGTCTTCCATCCACTGGTTCACTCCCCAAATGGCCACAATGCCCGGAGCTGAGCTGATACGAAGCCATGAACCAGGAGCTTCTTCTGCATCTTCCAGATGAGTACAGGGGAACAAACGTTTGGGTCATCTTCTACTGCTTTCCCAGGCCATAGCAGGGAGCTGGATCGAAAGAGGAGGAGCCGGGACTGGAACCCCAGAACCAGTGCCCATATGGGATGCCGGCACTGCAGGTAGCTGCTTTACCCACTACGCCACAGAGCCAGCCCCAAGACAGAGTCTTAATATAGGCAAGTAGAAAGCGACAAGAGGTCTGGAGTATATCACAATCACAGAATCCCTGGACAAGACTGCATCAACCAAAGGTCCTGACCACCACAGACCTGTTTGACCTTATGCAAGATGAATTACTCTTCTCTTTTGTGTGTGTGTATCTATGTCTGACACTCAAGTAAATAAGTAAATAAATGGACCACAATAACCACCAGGACACTATTTCTTACAGGCAGAATCCTGCAAAAATATCCAGTCTACTGTATATAGGAAGCTTCCTGATGATGAGTTCCAGCAATAAGGAAGTTGTCTTGACCTCAATGAAATTACTATCACCCTTGGTGTTCTTAGACTTTGGACAAAGGTAAACTTATGCACTGGCTATGGTCTAAGTAATTTTAGAGAGAGTTGTTAGTGAAGAAAATATACAAACCATTTGACCGTGCTCCTCAAAACTGGCAAGGTCATCACAGGCAAGAGAAGCCTAAGGAGATACAACCACTAAATGTCATATTATATGGATGAGATCTTGGAACAACATAGGGAACTTAGGTAAAGACTAATGACACCTGAATAACACATGGACCTTACTAAAAATAATGGATTAATATCAGTATATTAATTATAATAAATATACCTACCTATATTAATATAAGATGCCAATAACAGGGGAAACTGGGTACAGGATATATGAAAACTCTGTATATTGTCACAATCTTTCTGTAAATCTAAAACTGTCTTTGATTTTTAAATTATTCAGCTATGTAATATATTTGTATTTATCACACTTAGAAAAGAATCCATCTGAAATCTGACTTAGATGAAGTTCAATTCATATCAAACACATGGGCAAATGAGTGCACAAACATAAACATACACACACACGCACAGCTGCTGGGCTGCTTAGATTAAAATCTACTTGTTTCTTAGAGTATGAAATAAGTTGCTATTTGATTTCATGACTTCTTAGTTAGCAAGTGAGTGACTTGTAATTCCTCTTCAATTCATATCTCTTTGAATTTAGAATTGTTATTCATTTTTTAATCACAGAATTAGCTGTCACATGGGCTTGCTCACTCTATTTGTGCCTAATGAAGTTAATATTTCCCAGTCACAGATAGGAAGAAATGCCCAAGTCTGGGAATAAATATAATAGCAATTACTCTAGGCATGTCAGTGAGACAAGCCTAGAGTAAATGTCAAGTCTTCAATGACCTAATTTAGGAAATTTATTTATTCATTTCATTATGCTTTTTTCATGGAGAGAAGAGAGGACTTTTTTTTTTTTTTTTTTTTTTTTGACAGGCAGAGTGGACAGTGAGAGAGAGAGAGAGAGAGAGAGAGAAAGGTCTTCCTTTGCTGTTGGTTCACCCTCCAATGGCTGCCGCGGCCGGCGCGCTGCGGCCGGCGCACCGCGCTGATCTGATGGCAGGAGCCAGGAGCCAGGTGCTTTTCCTGGTCTCCCATGGGGTGCAGGGCCCAAGCACCTGGGCCATCCTCCACTGCACTCCCTGGCCACAGCAGAGAGCTGGCCTGGAAGAGGGGCAACCGGGACAGAATCCGGCGCCCCAACCGGGACTAGAACCCGGTGTGCCGGCGCCGCTAGGCGGAGGATTAGCCTAGTGAGACGCGGCGCCGGCCGGACTTTTGTTTTATACATATTAAATTCATGTGTTTTATTTTTAAAATATTTTATTTATTTATTTGAGAGAGAGAGTTACAGCCAGTGAGAGGGAGATAGAGAGAGAGAGATCTTCCACATACTGGTTACTCCTCAAATGGTCACAACGGCCAGAGATACACAGGTCTGAAGCCAGGAGCCAGGAGCTTCTTCTATGACTCCCACACAAGTGCAGCGGCCCAAGCACTTGGGTCATCTTCTACTGCTTTCTCAGGACAGAGCAGAGAGCTGGATCAGAAGGGAAGCAGCCGGCACATTAACCAGCACCCATATGGATTCCCAGCACAGCAGACGGAGGATTAACCTACTGCACCACAGCACTGGCCCTGATAATTTTTATATTTAATTAAAGACAAAAATATATGCTTTCCCAAAGTAGGCCACAAAAATAATTTTATAATATCATTTATCATAAAAGATCCTAAAAGATAAGTTTTGTTTTTCATGTATATTTAAAATTTTAAAAATAATAATAATGAAACAGTCCTCCTGTGATTAGATACGCTATGGAATAGCAGATGTTACAGCATACCCTGAGGACAAAAGAAGCTGCCAAAATTGAACACATCAGTTTAACAACCTTGGAATTCCTGCTTGCCAAATGTTTCAAGTACAAGAAACAACTTGAGCCAGTCTGAATTTTTTTTTTTAAGTTTAAAGCATGACTAAACTTGAGTCTTTGAGATTTGGGGCACATAGCCAATTAAAGCGATTTGCCCATCATCTGCAAATTTTTCTGTGAAATTATTACACACAACAACCCAAAGAGTTGTTATTTCAATTACAGTAAGTGATAGGTTACTTTCAATGATCCACATTATCATTATAATTAGCAGGTATGAATAAGAAATTAGAGAACTATGGTTAGATGAAATATCTCAGACTGAATTGAGTTTTATGTGTTTCATTCTCCATATTACAAGCCTTGTATTCATGCCCTCATTCAAGAAAAAAAGTATTTATTGTGTGTTTTCACTCAAATCACATTCATTCTTACATATACCCAAAATACACTCAAGGGCATAAAAATGTTTCTAAAAAGGAAAAAAAACTCTCAAGTTATCTCTAATCATTTTAATGTGCCTTGTTAAAACAGAAATTTACTTAAAGAAAAAACAGCCATATGTTTCACATGTATTGTGTAGATACATAAATAAGTCCATGTTTGAATAGACCATCTTTAAGCCATTTTGAAGGTTTGTGCTGGAACAGAACTGCAGGTCACATATTTAGACTCTGTTGTGTGACAGATATCTTTCTTTTACTGATTCCAGCACCCTTAATTCCTTATTAGTCACACTTTTACAATCTCTAACAGAAAAAAAAAAGTCAAAATACAAGTAGATTGGACCAGATTCAGTATGCAAGTCTTTTTTAAATCACGTTCACTGTCTCGTCACGTGCCTAGGGTATACTGGAATATAACTCTACACTTAGAATATATGGAAGGGGCTGGTATGTCAAAATATAGAAACCAGAACTGGATGACTCTTTCGGTGTTGCAAACCCTTATCCACCTCCAGATTAGAAATAATTTCCTTGCTCTTCTGGTGGAGTCTCTGAACAGACCCTGTGCCCTGGACCACGTGATCTGTGGGCAGAGAAGATGCGGGGGTTCTGTATCCCGCACAATTGAGAAACACCTCAAGGGTATTGCATGTCTGCCAGCATGGAGGCAGGCCGGGGACTCAGCCTTCTGTAACTCTACCACTGTCCTCTCCCACAACCTTGAGTGAGGCTGCCTGTGGGCTTCAAGAAGGTCATCCCTTCTGCCCACACAGTTGTGGTCGGAGTGGTGGCTGCAGGTGGCCTAATCCACAAACCCACTCTGAAGGCTGGTGGTGCTTCCCAAAAATAGAAGGCAAAGAGGAACTGCCAACAACGTGTGTGGGGTGTGGCCATGAACGCTGTGGCGTCCTTTGGAGTTGGCCACCATCAGCACATTGGCAAACCCTCCACTATCTGCTGGCCACAAAGGGGTGTCACCACTGCTGGCAGGATGCAGCAGAAAACAGAGAACCTGGGGTGAGGGCTTTCATAGTTTGTCTGCCAAGAAAAAAAGAAAAGAAAAAAGGAAAAGAAAAAGGTATAGAATTTCCTCTGGGACACTTATCCAAACAACCCCTATTCACCATCATCTGTAGAGGACTTTATAGTGCACTACCTCTATATATCGCTATATATTTTAATAAAACTCTGTACTTATCGCCATACACTCAAATTTATTTACTTGCATATCCTCCATCCCTATTAAATCATGAGTTTACCATGGATGAATTTTTTAAAGGAATTTTATTTATTTTGAGAGAGAGCGAGAGACAGATGCATTGCTCTTTTGCTTGTTCATTCTCCAAATGCCCAGGAACCAGAAACTCAATCTAGGTATCCCATGTGGGTGGCGGGGGTCAATTGCTTGAGCAATCACCTGTTACCTCCTAGGTTGTACTATAGCAGGAAGCTGAATCAGGAAAGAGCAAGAATCAAACGCTCTGGTATGGGGTGCAACCATCCCACCCAGCAGCTTAACCACTCTGCCAAATGTTCATCCCAAGGAGTGAATTCTTATTTCTCCAGCTACTAGTTCTACATTTTGAACATTGTAAGCGTTCGTTCAAAGGGTTGATGCGTATTACCAAGTGAAAAAGCTCCATCTGAAAAAGTTATACACTCAAAGACATTCCGGAAAAAGCAAAACTATAGACAATAAAAATAATCAGTGGTTGTCAGGAGTTTTGGTAGAAAGAAGGAGAAATAAGTGAGTAGAGCATAATGAGACAAATCGATATAATACAGCAGTGAGATGATTCTATATAATACAATAATGGATAGATGCTATGCATTTGTCAAGACACATGCAACTATATAACACAATGCATGAGCTCTAATCTGAACTAGAGCTTTAGTTAATAGTAGTGTTTAATATTGAATCATCAACTGTAACACACATACTGCACTAGAAAGATATTAATAATATGGGAGATAATAAGGGAAAAGAGTGGAAAACAGGAAGGAACATGGGAACTGTCTGTTCTGTCTGCCCAATTTTTCTATAAACTTAAAACTGTTATAAAACTAAAGTATATTAACTCTAAAATCTGAAAAATGCTTAGGGTCCATGATTTTTGCTTCAAGTTACTGAAGAAGGTTAAATTCTTTCTCAAAATTTATAACTGCTATGAGAGTATTAAAAACCTCTGAGCATCAGCATATTAATCTGTCCAAGCTGTACTTTGAATTTCTTAGATTCTTTATATTTCTGACACACTGCCAATGTTATCACTTGACAAGGCAAATATTTCCTTAGGGAATCTTCCCCACTTTAGATGTAGATTTCTGATTATCTACAGAAGTACCCCTGCCCTGCTAAGGTTTAAATTATTATGATTGAGCATATGGGGGAGGAAATGGAAACACAATTCAGATCTCCCACATGGGTGGCAATGCAACTACTTGAACCATCGCCTGCTGTCCCTCCACTTCAAGTTCCTATTAGTAAGAAGGTGTAATGAGAAGTTGAGTCAGCACTTGAACTCAGGCACTTGGATATGGGATAAGGGCAGCCTAACTGATACACTGCGCTCACTTCATCTCACATTTTTTTTTTTTTTTTTTTTTTTTTTTTGACAGGCAGAGTGGACAGTGAGAGAGAGAGGCAGAGAGAAAGGTCTTCCTTTGCCGTTGGTTCACCCTCCAATGGCTGCCGCGGCCGGCGTGCTGCGGCCGGCGCACTGCGCTGATCCGATGGCAGGAGCCAGGAGCCAGGTGCTTTTCCTGGTCTCCCATGGGCTGCAGGGCCCAAGCACCTGGGCCATCCTCCACTGCACTCCCTGGCCACAGCAGAGGGCTGGCCTGGAAGAGGGGCAACCGGGACAGAATCCGGTGCCCTGACCGGGACTAGAACCCGGTGTGCCGGCGCCGCTAGGCGGAGGATTAGCCTAGCATCTCACACTTTTTTAAAAAGTTATTTTCACTTAGTTCAAAATGTTTTTCAATTTCTCTTGCAATTTCTTATTTGGCCCATGTGTTTTCTTAGAAGTCTGTGGCCTAATCCATAGTTACTTATATCTCACCTACCTTTATTTATTTCTAGTTCAATTTCACTGTAATCTGAAAGCAGTCAGCATATGCTTTTTATTCTTTTAAATTTAGATGTATTTCATGGTGGAGAGTGCGGTCTATCTTGGTGAATGTTCCACAACAGCTTGTGTAACACATATTTTACTGTTGTTAGATAAAGTACTCTATGGATGTCAATCATATCCATTTCGTTGATGGCGTAATTGAGTTTACCATGTCCTTACTAATTTTCTGCCTGTTAGATCTTCCCATTTCTGACAGAGCACTGTTCAAGTTCCCAACATTTATAGTACATTCATCGATTTTTTTCCTTGCCAGTCTATACCATTTTTCCCTCCTGTATTTTAATACTCTGTTGTTACGCAGAAACACATTGAGCATTATGATGTGAGCTTGATGAATCAATCCTTTATCATTATGTAATAAATCTCTTAATTCCTCAGAACTTTGCCCACAAAGAAGTATGTTCTGACATAACAAAGCTACTATTGTCTTCTTTTAATTGCTCTTAGCATAGTATATATTATTCTATCCATTTATTTTTATTCTATTCGTATCTTTATATTTAAGGTAGGTTTTGGCAAATAGCATATAATTTAAGTCATATGTTGTTATTTGATTCACTCTGACAATCTCTTTTAATTGTTGTTTGTTATTGATATTTGAATTAATTATTGATATTGTTGGATTATATAGGCCATAAATGTTATTGTTTTCTATTTGTTATCTTTATTTTTTATTCTTTTTTTTTTACTCTTTTTCTCTCTTCTCTGGTTTTAAGTGAACATTTCATGAGTCCATATTTTCTTCTTTCTTCATATGTTATATCTATTTAAAAAATTTTTAGTGGTTACCTTAGAGTTAGCAATATATAATCATAACTAATCAAGTCCACGTTCAAATAATGCTAAGTCATTTGATTCATAGTGTGAGGTCCTTATAAAACAGAATAATCCTAATTCCTTTCTTCCATCCATTGTATCATTGCTGTCATTCATACAATTATATACAAATACACTCTGATATTATTTTTAATAAGTGTATCTAACACATCAATTAAAAATCAAAAAATAAAAGTTATTTTCTCCAATTTCTTCTGTAATGCCCTTCCTTATCTTTGTGTGGGTCCATGTTTCTGACCCATATCATACGTTTCTCTATAGGTCAGACTCTTCTGCTATCCTTTGTTTTCCGGAAATTTTTATTTTGATTTTCTTCAGTTCGACATGACAAGCATAGATGGAGGTTTTTGTTGTGCTTTGTGTTTTGCTTTGTTTTCTTTGATTTGGTTTGGTGTTTGTTTTTATTGGTCCTCTCTGAGCTTCTTGAAACTGTGGTTTGGAGTCTGACATGCACTTGGGGAAATTACTCCTTCAAGTATTTCTTCTGTTCGTTTCTCTCTTTCTTTTCTGGTATTCCCATTATATTGTGATTAAACCTTTTGTAGTTATTGCACAGTTTTGGGATATTGTTTGTGTTCCTTTTTTAATTTTGAAGTCTTTTCTCTCTTTGATTCTCAGTTTTGGAAGTTTTTATATTTCAAGCTCTGAGATTCTTCCTTCAGCCACTTAACAATCTGATAATAAATGCACTCAACATATCCTTCAGTTCTGCAATAGATTTGATCTATAGCATTTGTTTTTCATTATTTCTTAGAATTTTAATTTCTCTGCCCACATTGTCCATGTATTCTTGCAAACTACATCATCCATAATATCCATTAGTACATTAATCATAGTAGTTTTAATTTTCCAGACTGATAATTCTAATATCCCTGTCATATTGGAATTTGGCTCTAATGCTTATTCTGGCTTTTTAAAGTGTGTTTATTCCCTTTTGGTATGCTTTGTAATTTTTTACTCCTGGAAGCACATTGTGTTCTAGGTAAAGAGAATTGCAGCAAATAGGCCTTTGCTAATGTGATGATAAGATATGGAAGGAGGGGAAGCATTCTACAGTTTAATAAATGGGATCAGTGTTTAGGTGACACAGGATGGCTAGGGTGGGCTGCAGTTTGGATATATCTCCTTTTCTAGATCAGTTATGCTCAAATAAAACTCCAGAAGCTTAGGTTCTGATTTTCAAAAGTGACAAAATTATGACTATTGATCAATTCATATTAAAATGATTTCAAGGAAAAAACCTTTAAATGGGAATCAAGAGGTTCTAAAACTATAATCAAGCTTAACAGTATCCAAAAGTAGTTATTCAACACTCTTGATAAGCTGGAGTACTATAGGTCAGTTCAGGACTCTCAATCGACAGTAAGCTTATATGTTTTTCTACAAAGATTTCCATCTTTTATCACTGTACTTTTTCTTTAAAGTAGAGGGAGGATGGATTTCTTTCAGAATGAAAGAACTACTCAGACATTAAGAATGCCTTTGCATATTTTTGTGTGAATGAGTGAGCTACATTTTTAAAATTTATTATTATAAAGGGAATAGAGTTCATGAATTTCATAAATGCAGTTTTAAGAACAGTGATACTTTCCATCCTCCTCCTCACCCTTCTTCCTATTTTCTTTCTTATTTTTATTTTAATTTTTGCAATGGCATTCTTTCAGTTTACTTTATAATCACAAGCTTAATCCTCCACTAAATAGTAGAAAGAGCACTGTTCACAAAATTAGACAGCGACTTTAAATATTTTTGTTTGTTCATTTAAACAATACCATATTTTCATGACTGCTAAAGTTTGGCTGTATAAGCGTGGTGTAATGAGAATACATATTTTGCAGTCAAACGACTTAGATTCAAATCCAAGATAAAACAAGTAAAAATTTTAGAAACTTGAGCAGATTAGGTTTGTGACTCCCAGTGTCTACGTTAATATATTATATGAGCATAATAATGCTAATTGCCACAAACAACTGTGGGGATTGATGTAATACATGTAAAAACAGGAGTCCTGCATGTTAAATTTCTTCTTTCTCAAGTGATTCAGAATAAAACAATCACTCTGTAATGCAAAGAAACTGCAGGACTTCAATTCTAATTTTTTAGTTACTTAATCTTTCTAGGTCTTCTCATATAAAGACAAATACACAGGTCTGTAATGAAGTTTAACTGAAAAGTGTTGCTCTTGTGTTTTAATATTTTTGATAGGTCTACACACTTGGAGTCTCTGTTAGGATTCCTCTAAGCTTCTAATTGGGGAACTGAAAGAAAACTAACTCCAAAAACGTGTGCTTTTAAAAAAAGCTTTATTTATTTATTTGGCAGAGTGACAGAGAGAAAGGGACAATCAGAGAGAGAGAGATCATCCATCTGCTGGTTTACTCCCCAAATAACCACAAGAGCCAGATCTGGGCCACGTGGAAGCCAAGAGTTAGAAACGCCATCTGGGCCTCCCACCTGGGTGGAAGGGGCCCAGGTACTGGAGCCATCCTCTTCAGCCTTCCCAGGCACATGGAGACGAAGACGGATCAGAAGCAGAGTAGCCAATATGCAAACCTAGGATACCTGCATTTTAAGTGGCTGCTTAACTCTCTGCCCCCCAAACCCAAACTTTATGCATTTCATAAATTTTTGTCAGATGACCTCAAATGTGGTATTATAAAATTAAAGAATTGGGATGGTTGCAGAAGCATTCTCACTGTAACATATATTACTTTCACTACTAATGAGGCTCAGAGAGGGCGGTACCATGTGGTGCTGGAGCACATGGCTTCTGTAACCTCACTAGGTTGTTGGTGAGGAGCAAAGAAGGGCAAACACCTCTATGCAGTGTTTCAGTAGAAAGTGCCATAGCAACTCCATCCACCCCAAAAGTTACACGTGTGTCCTCATCATGAAAGACATTTTGAATCTGGCAGAACACCAAGGAACCAAGAGACGTTATCCGAGCAGAAATGGAACACATTTGGGGTATAGGATAAGCAATTATGGCTCAGAGAAACCTACACCTGCATCAGAATGAGCACGATGGAGGGAGGGTGTGGACAGGGCATCCTTTGTGAAGAGCTATAGATGCCAAGGGTCAGGAATACCACACAACAGCTCCCTTCAAGTGGAAGAAGCCGTAACAAACACAGAGAATTCAGGGAAGCTTTGAGCTCCGAAAAGAGTTATCAGTGAATTCACAATGGAGAAAATGAGTGACACAAATAGAGACAGTCTTCTCCCAAAGTTCTCACCCCATTTATCACTGGAGAATTCAACACAAGAGAAAGGACTTCTAAGTGTGGCTAATTCTCTAGTCAAAGCTCTGGCCTCATTCAACACCAGAAAAATCACACTAGAGCCAGGCCTTAGGAATATGATAAGTATGGAAATCCTTTAGCTAGAGCTTCATCCTTGGTAGTCACGACAGTTCTGTTTACTGGTGGCACTTGTGGTACGACTGATGGTAGGAGCCAGGCTGAAGCCATAATTAGTACAGAAATGCTGAATGTGATTAATATGGTATGGAGGAGATGGCAAAAATGTAAAAAGAATGTCCCTCTTCTGACAATGTACATATTTGTTCAGGTGACTGAATAACTATGTAGAGTGGCATGCCATACTGGTGTTTTTCCTGGAGTTGATGTCATTGTCAGAGCAAATTAGGTTTTATTTACTTCTGTAATGACCTCAAGGCCAATTATGCACAATCATGAAAACTAAAATAGAGAGAAGATCTCATAGTTCAGGGACATGACCTTTGTCATTCAGCTGTGTTTGTGTGGACTCAAATAAAAATGTTTTTCATTGCTTGCCAATATTTCCTGCCACTAATACAAGGCTGCCCTTCTAAGACATGGGAGGATCAATATAGGGTTGCCAAGTATTCTGGTTTCCTAAAAAAGTAGTTCTGGATTTTTATTTGAAGCTTTTTTTAAAAAAAAAAACTTTTATTAAAGTGTAACTGATATGATATAAACTACTCATATTTACATTGTGTAATTGGATTAGTTTTGATATACAGAATATATAAACCCATGAAACTGTAGCAATCATGTTAAGGAACATATCCATTACCACCACCCTTCTACTCACCTTGTGACTTTTTATAATCTCTTTTTGTCCTCATCAGCCTTCCAACCAACAATTGATTCCATTTCCCTCCAAATAAATTCATTCATATTTTCTGCAATTTTATGATTGAATTCATAAAGTGTTTCCTTTTTAAAAAAAATTCTGATTTCCTGAATGCTGCATAATTATTCATAAACATTGCTTACATTAATACTTCATTCTTTTTATTGCTGAATACTATCCTATTGGGTGAACATATCACTATTTGGAGGTACTACAAATGAAATCGTATATTTAAAATAAAGCATTTGATGTTTTGTTCTAGGCTTGTATGCTTGTATTCTTTTTAAAATTTAGTTAGTTAGAGAAACAGAGATAGTAACATTTCTGGTTCTTTCCCCAACATAACCACAATGGCTAGAGTTGGCCTAGCCCAGGTCAAAACCAGGAGTCAGGAATTCAGTCCTGATTTTCCATGTCAGTGACATGGGACCCAAGTATTTGAATTATCACCTGCTGCCTTGGAGAGCGTGCATTAAAAGTATCTGGAATCAGGAGCTAAGACTGGGACTCAAACTCAGGCACTCTTATATGGGATATATATAACCCAAGCAGTGTCTTATCCAGTAGGCCAAATGCCTTGCCCCTGCGTATACTCTTGAAACCAAAAGTCTGTTATTGACCTTTTAAATCCAGCCCTTATAACATATAAAATGATTCATACAAGGTTATGGTCTATCTTTCTAAATGGATATTTTCTACACCAGTAGAAAGGTGCATATTATGATGCTCTGTGAACCCTTCTCCAGTCTTCCAGCATTGTCTGTCATTTTTCTTGTTTCATCGGTCTCTATCACATTGCTGCTTTATTATATTTCAGTCTCAGACATAATATCATTTAATGCATAACTTTTTCAGAATACATTTATAACATATAAGTGATGTTTCATAATTATATTCTGAATATTAGCTTAGGGTAAATGAATAAGTGAGTGTAAGCTTATGTCATCTGCTTCCTGTCCAGGAACTTGCTTTCCTATTGGCTTTTTTAAAAAAATTATATTTAGTTATTTTAAGTTTATTTGAAAGACAGAGGAAGAGATCTCCTATCTATTGTTCACTCCCCAAAATGTCTATAATAGTCAGGGAAATGCCAGGAAACTGGAACTCAATTCAGGTCTCCCACGAGAGTAGCAGAGACCCAAGTACCTGAGCCATCTCCTGTGACCTCCCAAGATTTACAATGCAGTAAGAAGCTCCAATCAGAAGCAGAGCTTCGAGCCAAACCTAGATGCTGCAATATGGGACATAGGTGTCAAAATCTGTGGCTTAATCTCTGTGCCAAATACCTACTCTTGTTTTGGCTTCTTTAGAATACTTTTCAAATTCTTACCTATAATAGTGATCTTTTGTTCCTAAGAATAACTTTTTTTGTAAGCCTTATGGAGTTTAATAATTTTTCTTTATGTTGATCCCTAATCATAATATGCTTCTCATATTTCCTCTGAACTTTCCATAATCTTAATTCTTAAAGACTTATACTAACCCTAACATTATTCCCTTTGGCCGAGAGGAGTATTGAGATCACAAAATTATCCTAAGTATCAGTACACAAATCAGTTCTTCCTTTTGGATTAGAATTCAAAACAGTCATAATTTTTTTTTTTGCTTCTTTAGGGGCATGCAAATAAAAACCACAATGGTGGTTTCACCTCACTCCAGTTAGAATGGCTATCATCCAAAAACTCAAAACCAATAAATGCTGGTGAGGATGTAGAGGAAAGGGTACCCTAATACACTGTTGGTAGGAATGTAAACTAATACAATGTCTTTCATAACACATTATGAAAGACAGAATGGAGATTCTTCAGAAATCTGAAACTAGACCTACCTACTAGACCTGAAACTAGATCTAGCCTACTGTATAATTCCAAAGTTTGATTAGTTTTCAAAGAGTTCCCCCCAAAATATTATTTATTCTGATGCAACTCAAAAAAATTGGCAGTATGTAATAAGCATCAAGAATACCTGGCAGACTCCCAAACATGCAGAAGAATAATATGGCAATGAGTCATACAGTGGAGTTGTATTGGTCAGCTCTGGCATTTGATAACAGTGCAGAACCAAACTACTAAATATCTCTGGGTCTCACTTTTCTCTTGTAAATCAGAAGAAGTAATAGTTCCAAATGATGACATCAACATAGGAATAAATGAGATTATATATATACACATATATAGGTTTATATAAAATATATATACACACACACATATATATATAAACTCTAGGTATAATGCCTATAATGGAATAAGCCCTTAATAATGGTAGCTATTATCATTGTCATCATCACCATCAAGACTATCCCTATTCTGGAGATTCCAGGAACGCAATATCTATCTATTTAAACATAGTAAGTCACTATAACGCTGAAAATGATAATCCAGGCCTTTTCCTCATCTAATGTGAAATTTCTGGGTAACTTCTCAGTACCTGTAAAACCTGTTATTATTCTCTTTACAAAGGTAGGTCTGTAGTACTCAGGAAGAGTTGATCTAGCCTCTAGGCATAACCCAATTAATAATAACTGTGTGACATAAGAAAAAGCATTTAACTAATTGTCTTACTCTACTCATCTACAAAATCAAGGAATTGTAACAAGTCATAAATGACAAAGTCTGTATCAAAATGGAAGTTTTGATATTCCTTCTTGATCAGCTCTGTCTTATGGTAAAGAATTAAAATAAATGATAGAAAAGAATGAACTATTCTCCAGTTCCAGTTCACTAAATTGATTCCTAGCTCTCTCAGAGTATTATTATACGACTCTTCAAAAATAGCAATATAAAAAAAGATAGTAATTCTGCTGTTTAGTACAAATTAATTAACTAATGAGCTGAAAATGAATCAATGTAATACCAAACAGCTGTTAATAGACAACCTTTGAAATAAATGTAGTGCTCTGACACTTTTAAGTTATCACTCCTGGCAAATCCCTGTGAAGTATTTAAATGGTATGTAGCAGAAACATTTGCAATGGAGGAAAAGCTTATGCAAAACAATCAATTTGCATATTTTGCTTAAAATTACCATTAACTTTGAGGAGAGATCTAGAAAGAGGAACTGGATTTATGAACTCCTATTTTAGTGTATCCAAGGAGGTTGAGAAGTTCTAAGATGGAAGATAGAGAAAGAAGTGCATTTCTCTCTTGCATATCTGAACTGCTTCCATCAAACAGTAGGAGCCAATTCCCAAAGTGCCTAGTCTATTTTAAAAAATAAATTTTAGTAAAAATAAATTTTGCACAGAATGAAACTGTGCAAAAAAAAAAAAAAAACTGAATTTTCCTTCACAGTGGGTCACTGGGAAGATGAGAGATCTTATCTTACTATCATCCCGTGGCTTGCTGCTGTTATGGTTTGTTAGAGCTGCCCTTCCTGGACAGGCACTGGGCTTCATAGCACATGGAGACTTTGATTTCTGGGCAAAGCAAGGAGACATCTATTTGTGGGAACTTGTGCTAATGTTGCCCTGCCCTCCCTTTCTGCCTCCCTCACCACATTGCTCTCTATTT
The DNA here is from genome assembly GCF_051225735.1 of Oryctolagus cuniculus. Taxonomy (NCBI): domain Eukaryota; kingdom Metazoa; phylum Chordata; class Mammalia; order Lagomorpha; family Leporidae; genus Oryctolagus; species Oryctolagus cuniculus. Next base: position 57,217,210 of record NC_142868.1, on the reverse strand, counting down.
CCTTCTCTACTTCTCTTGGTCTTCTGTGTCTTCTTTCTCCTCTCCTCTCCTCCATTCCTCACCTTTCTGCTCCTGCCTCCTTTCTCTTCTCCTGTCTCTACCTTCACCTCCTCTCTGCTATTCTTTCCAAGCCAGACTATTGCCTCTAATTCCACAAGATACCCAGGTTACTTGCACAGTTATAGTCAAAATCTCCTGGGGCCTGTCAGTAAGAATTGTTATGTACAGTTTTTTACACAGCACATTATAAGGCCTTATTATTGTAACTTCAAAAGGTTGACAACAATTAGGAAAATTTAATTCTAAATCAGAATGGAAGCAACCTAGCATATTTACAAAAATGTCTTGAAAAGATAATGCCAGTGTCAAGCTTCAATTGCAAAGTCACAATCTGAATTATCTTGATATATCCATATAGCATATATTTTTTAAAAAATTCCTCCACTTTGACTATGACCTTGTCTAAACAAGATAAGAGTCGGAGAACTCAGAGGGCTTCCATAGCCTTGGAAACTCATGACTGGAGCATAGGGAGATTACTGATGCCATAGACAGGAGTGTCAATTGGTAAAGTCAACAACAGGAGTCACTGTGCACTTACTCCTCGTGTAGGATCTCTATCCTTAATGTGCTGTACATTGAGATTTAATGCTATAACGAGTACTCAAACAATATATTTCACTTTGTGTTTCTATGGGGGTGCAAACTGTTGAAATCCTTACTTAATGCATACTAAACTGATCCTCTGTAAAAAAAAAAAAAAAAAAAAAAAAAAAAAAGAAATTATCAATTCCCAACTTGACTCTCACTGGGATTAAACATGACAATAGGTCTGCTCTGATTTCATCATCATTTAAAAAAAATCATCTATTATTTTTCACTTTATGTTTCTGTGTGGGAGCAAACTGTTGAAATCCATACTTGATGTATACTAAGCTGATCTTCTGTATATTAAGATAATCGAAAATGAATCTTGATGTGAATGGAAGGGGAGAGGGAGTGGGAAAGGGGAGGGTTGTGGGTGGGAAGGACGGTATGGGGGGGAAGCCATTGTAATCCATAAGTCGTACTTTGGAAATTTATATTCATTAAATAAAAGTTTAAAAAAATAAAAAAAAATAAAAGTTAAAAAAAAATTCTAAAAAGAATATAGAAAAATATACTTGTCTTGACTTCCCCAACTATTTGTGATCATAGTGAGCCCAAGAACAAATGGAAGATGAAAGGTTGCTATGATAACATGTAGTGCCAGAAATTCAAGCATATTCCCAGATCAATGAGAATGCTCATGAGATGTACTCAATAAACCAGTCAACTTAACAAATGTTACTTATTGTTCTTAGGTCCATTTTAAAAAGTCTATTCTTTAAAATAGCTCCAGGTCAAAGATAATATCTTGTGTAAGCTCTTTGCTATCTTAAAAGTTTGCCTAGTTGTCTTCATTTAAAACTCTCATAAATGTGTCTTCAAGGCCTCTGACACAGGATGACCAATTCAAGTTCCACATCCTAATATATATTTTTTAAATTAGTGTTTTTTTATCCAACATAACAGAGATATACATTGAAAATTTTGTAGAATTAACAAATGTTATATCCAGCTTCCAAATGGTTTTCAATATGTGGTTAGAAGGCTACATTGATCTTCAATAATATGTCAAGAGCAGAGAGCACATGGTAAATGGACAGGTATGAACCACTTCAGTATGTTCTGACCTTTGCCACCCTCTCTCCCACTGTCCACATTGGCTCCTCTCATTTTCCACTTTAGCCAATATATACATATCTCTGAGAGTTAAGTCCTGCCCCAGAACTTCAAGTGGTCCTCCTTTCTTATAAGACCTCCTATTGGATAACCATAGGATTAATGAAGCTGTTCTAGCCACTGCACATACTAAGGGCTAAATGATACATAGGATTCCTTAAGTGTGGGACCTTACTTGCATTTCCTTCTCCCCATAATATTGTGAAATTGAAAAGACTAATCCTATTACTCTTCTTCTACCAAGATGGTTAAGTTGTTAAATAGAAAGGGAGGGGAGAGCAGTCCTACAAGATATGCTAGGTCATTGCCCAAAATTTCAGAAAGAATAAATAATCTTTCAAAGATAAAACTCTTCAGCCAAGGGCAAAGAAGTTCCCCTTACCCAAATTTAAAAATCAAACATACAAGCTACCATCAAGTATTACATGCAATATATTTTTTATTTCGTTACTTTGAACAGTATGACAAACTCAAAAGCAGAAAATGTAGATTTGAGTAAGTGGCACAAGATTGTCCTCCGATTCTGTCCTGTCAAATTGATTCTGTGCTGCATTACCAGAGTCTGCTAGCCTGCTGCATTCACCAGTCATTTGAATCCTCTGTGTCTTCCCCACACCCTAGATTCTATAGCAATAAAACAGGATAAACAACGTTGCTCTGCTTCCCCTGTGCCTGGATGTAATCCACTCTGTGATGGAAACAAAGATAAACCTTCAGTGCCCAAATCCAAGAGATCTTTCTGGTTTTTAAAGCCAGTGAGTGACTTTCCCTTTTCTGAAAGTGAAATCCTAAATTCATTTTACAGTTTAAAGTGATTTTGATGGTTTGCCTCTTGCCTTTTTCTCCAGTCTTATCACCTAACATTCTCTCAACTCTCACCAGTACTCGAAGTTCTAACTTTTCTTATAATAATACATAACGCTCACTCTTTCTTCTAGGCCCTAGGACCTCCAGAAACTTCAGATTACACTGTCCTTTCTCCTTGTCTGCTTATATCCAATCAACTCCTAAACCTCTTCCATGTTTCAGGAGACTGCGTCTTCCATCTCACTGTGTTAAGTACCTCAATTCATGTGCTCACGGATCTGCCTATGCTCAGAATGCTGTCTACCTCTTCAGCCAGCTTACAAGCCCCATGGGAGTAGGACTATTTATTGCATTCATTTCATGTCCTCATGTCCTAGAGCAGGGCAAACCTCTGGTGCCTCAGAAGCATTTGTTGAATAAATTGTGCAAATTATATAAACATAACATGAAGCAGAAGTTAAGAGTAGCTGTTTAAAACTGATGTCAGCCAATACTGAAACACAGTAGAGCAATTATTCATATTTCCCTTCCCCAATCCTCAGGTTCACCTGCAAGAGATGAATTTCCTTTTTTCTTCTTCCCTATCACAGGTTATCATTACATGGCCATTGGGTAACTGAGGTCTTGACCACTCAATTCTTCTCCCATTTTTCCCATATTTTAGTTCTTGCCATTCATAGAAATACAAGATTTCCCGTCCACCACAAGTCACAAGATTTGTTATAAGATTCCTCCATATGCATGGAAAAACCTTTGTGTTATGGAATGAATTGTGCCCCTCTCCAAAATTCTTATGTTCAAGTCCAAACCCTGCTATCTAAGAATGTGAACTACAATGGAGGTAGGGCCTTGAAAGAGTTTAAATTGAAATGAGCCAGTCTGGCCACTTGTCCTTGTAAGAAGAGGAAATTTGAACACAAAGGGAAAAAATGGGGCACCACACACAGAGAAAATACCATCTGAGGACACAGCAAGAGACTGCCATTAGCAAGCCTAGGCAGCAGGCCTCAGAATTCGGTAGACCTAGCACTTGTACCATTCTCTGCTGCTTTTGCAGGAGAATTAATAGGAAGCTGGAGCAGAAGTGGAACAGCCATATGCGACGCTTATGTCACAAGTAACCACTTAATCAGCTACACCACAAAGCCCGCTCCAGTGTTTTTGTTTTCAATAAAGAAAAAGCTTATTTTTCTATTGATTTGTATGTGATCATTTAAAAATTATGTGAATACAGGCAGGCTTTTGGAACAGCAGTTAAGATATACTGCTGGGGATGCCAGCATCCCAGGAAAGAATGCCTGGGTTCCAATCCTGACTCTACTCCTGGTTCCAGCTTCCTGCTGATGTACATCCTGGAAGGCAACATCAGGTGAAGGCTCAAGTGGTTGGGTCCCTACTGCAGTTTGGGTGATAGAGAGCAACTTTCTGGTTTCTGGCTTCAGTCTTGCCCAGATCTGCTGTTTCAAGTATTTGTAGGAGAGAGAGAGAGAGAGAGAGAGAGAGAGAGAGAGGTCTTCCATCCAATGGTTCACTCCCTAAATGGCTGAAATGGCCTGGGCTGTGTCAGACTGAAGCCTGGAGCCCGGAGCTTCTTCCAGGTCTCCCATGTGGGTGGCAGGGGCCCACTGCTTTCCTAGGCATATTAGCAAGGAGCTGAATCAGAAGTGGAGCAACTGAGACTTGAACCTGCACCTATGTGGGATGCCAGCATCACTGGCTGCAGCTCAATTTATTATACCACAACACTGGCCTCGATTTGTATTTCTTAAGTAACTATTCAGACAGAATAACTAAAATTACTTCACAGCTTAATTTTTAAAAGAAGTGCTATGACATAGGAGTCAGCCACAATTTGAGTCAAAGCCTCATCATTCATTTTTCCAGATAAGTGACCTTAACCAAATTCCCCGAACCTAGTCTCCTCATCTATAAAATGCCCACAATGATAACTACCTCACAGTTTGGTAGAAAATAACAATTGCAATATTATATGTATACTGCTTAATGGTAATAGTATTTATATAACATTGCTATGTGCCAGTCACTGGTCCAAGCTCTTTTATATTTACATAATTTAGTACAGTCTTCATAACAACTTTTTTCGAATAGATCCTATTATTACCCTTATTTCACTGCTGAGGAAGCTGAGACACAGGGATATCAAGTAACCTGCCCAGTGTCACACAGTTAGTAGGTGCTACAGCTGCATTCAGATCCACGCAGTCTGATTCCAGAGGCTGTGCTTGTATCGTTGCGGAACGACTGCCCCTGAGTAAGTGCTCAAGCATGATATCCAACACCTAATACCTTTACTTATTAAAAAATGTCTTTATTTATTGAAAGAACTACAGAGAGAGAGAGAGAAGGAGAGAGAAATAGATCTTCTATCCTCAGGTTCACTCCCCCCAAGTGAGCACAATGGCTATGGCTGGTCTAGGCCAAAGCCAGGAGGCCAGAACTGCGTCTGAGTCCCCCACATGTGTGGCAGGGTCAAGCACCTGGTTCCATCTTCTGCTGCTTTCCCAGGCACATTAGCAGGGAGTTGGAATGGAAGCAGAGCAGCCAGGATTCCAACCTACACTCCCATAAGGATGCCATTATCTTAAGTAGCAGCTTGACCTGCAGTACACAGCACCAGCCCCCATTTATTTTAAGTTTGTATTATTTTAAGGCCGGCGCCTCGGCTCAATAGGCTAATCCTCTGCCTTGCGGCACCGGCACACGGGGTTCTAGTCCCGGTCGGGGCGCCGGATTCTGTCCCAGTTGCCCCTCTTCCAGGCCAGCTCTCTGCTATGGCCCCAGGAGTGCAGTGGAGGATGGCCCAAGTGCTTGGGCTCTGCACCCACATGGGAGACCAGGAGAAGCACCTGGCTCCTGGTTTCAGATCAGCATGATACACTGGCCGCAGCAGCCATTGGAGGGTGAACCAACGGCAAAAGGAAGACCTTTCTCTCTGTCTCTCTCTCACTGTCCACTCTGCCTGTTAAAAAAAAAAAAAATGTTGTTAAAAATATACAATCCTTAAATAAGAATGTTTTTACAAAACTATATCAGTATGATTTAATTTAGTTTTAGCTAATAATTATATTTTAATAACACAAATCAGAACAATGACAGAAATACACACCTAATGTAAATGAAAGTAAATAATGCTATGAACATAGAAGCTGAGAAATGCATATAAAAATCACAGCAAAGTAAGGAATATATTTACTGGGTAAAAAGTGTTATTTTGGTTTACAATACTATATATAATGACTTAAGGACATTTTAAGTTAAAATGTACTTGTAATATAAAATATGATAAAATATTGGAAATCTCTTCTTCAAAAATATCCATTCCAGTGACTGGACTTCTTTATTTAAAAGAAAAAATCTTTGACATTTTTATTGAGACATGTATAAAAACTTCAGTGATATAACAGACATTTGCCCCATTTCCCCTTCCAAGGGGATGGATGGAGGTCTAAAGCAGGGTCCTATCTCTCCTGCCTGAAAGCTTCTCACTACTGGATGAGAACAGCTCCTGCAGGTGGATCTGGGGACCTTTGTGAATCTGCCCTTAGGTAAGGAGTGAACACAAGAGTAACAGTTTATACAAAAATGTCCAACTCCCAACCCATCACTTGCTGAGATGAGAAATCTGGCTTTAGAGGAGGATGTGACTTGGGTTAAGCTTGATTCAATGCAAAAAAAAAAAAAAAATCAAGTAAGATGCTCCTTACAAGGGTTCTCTGGCTTATCTTAGTTTTTCATGACACCTTACAATAAGAACACATGTATTCAATTGGGAAAATTTTGAAACCTGGACCTGCTGCTTGATTTACCCAATATTCAAGGCTCAGTTCCCCTTGATCTGCTTTCTGTCCACAGTTTGTAACCTGTAGTTAACTGTAGTCCAAAAATATTACACGGAAACTTCCAGAAATCAACAATTCATAAGTTTTGAATTGCATACCATTCTGAGTAGTGTGATGAAATCTCATACCATCCTGCTTTTCTTTTGTCCAGTGTATTCGTGCCTTACAGGCTATCTGCCCTTAGTCCCTCAGTAGCCATCTCGGTTATCAGATCTATTATGGCGTCGAACGGTGGCTGTGTTCTAGTAACCCTTACTCATTTAATGGCCCCAAAGTGCTAGAGCAGTGATGCTGGCAATTCACATAAGCCAAAGAGGAGTGCTTCCTTTAACTGAAAAAGTGAAAATTTTCTATAAGGAAAGAAACAAAAAATGTACGCTGAAGTTGCTAGATTTCCATTGTGACCGATTCTTTTAACCATGAAACTGTGGAAATGGAAAAAGAATTCTGTGCTACTTTTTTTGTTATACCACAGAATGCTAAAGTTATGGCTATAGCACATGGTAAGTAGCTAAGAAGGAAGGGCATTGAATTCTAGCATTTGGTAGTATCTGCAGTTTCATGAGGTCTCTTGGAACATTAGCCCCCGAGGATGGGGTGAGAGACTACTCATATGTGTAAAATGAGGTCATCTCTATTCAACACAATTGTAAGGAGTATAATGGATTAAGTGAAATAATGTAGGTAAAGTTTAGCATGATGCCTGGCTCCCAGTAAATAGTCAATAGCAACTATCTATTCCTAACCGTTTTTTACAAAATTTTAAGCTTTGCAATACTTACAGAGTGCCAAAATTACCCAATTTTTACTTTTTTCTGCCAGAACTGCCCCTGTCCTCTTCCTTAGAACCCTCTGAAACAAAGGCGCACATCTGGCACATCTGAGTCTCATACTAACAAAAGGGATACGGAGAATAATCCTCTCCAGGGAGTCCTGAGGAATGGGATTGGGAAAGCACACAAAGCAGGAAAACCTTCTCCCTCCTGGATTGGGAAAGAGAAGAAAATGCACAGCTGGCTACAAACCACAAGAAGTTTGTGTCAAAGGGTTTAAAACCTCCAAATGGTGAATGGAATTGTTTAGGACTAAAGAAATGGGGCTGACACCTGTAAGGAGGAGAGGAAAAGGGAGTAAGGAGAAGAAGGGTTCCGTCTAGAGGAACTAGTTGCCATCAGATGCTCCCTGAGTGCCTCAGGGAGTTGAGCCTGTGCTCTCTGGGTGGGCATTAGCCTTGGGAAAAAGCCTGCTATGCCAGTAATCAGGGTGCTCACAGGCAGTCAGTGGCTTCTCGACTACGGAGAGTTTGGAGGAGGGCATAACGGACATTGGGGACATGGTGACCAGGCCTCTGGAAAACTCTCATCTCTCCACACTCTAGCTCAGCTGCTGGGCAGGCCCCCATGGCTGCATAATCCCCTCCTGGGCCACCTCCACCACATCGCTGATTCATATATTCACAGTCCTCAGCTGGTGTTGTGCCAGTAGTGGACATTATGGGCACAGAGTTGACAGGACAACTCTCTGTGCTGCCCAGAGAGGCACTGAGGTCTGATCCCACATCCATGTACTCATAGCCCAGTTCCTTAAGAGAACTGGGCTGAGGGGGACGAGACGGACTGGGTCTTCTCCTCTGGTTCATGTATCCATACACCTCATCTTCATCTTCTTCTTTAGAACCCAGGACAGGACTGAGACCCACTGAAGAAAGAGTAGCTTCTCAGGAAGAAAGAGTACCTTTGGAGTGTGTATCTGGCATGAGATAACCATTGACATCCTCTTCCTCTAGCCCTGGTGGGGCAAAAGGGGTTATGGGCATAAGCAGGCTATGGTGCTACGGTAGGCACTATTTCCCATCCATCATGGGCTGCGGTTCCAGCTCTGGCTCCTGCCCACCAACACCTTCTCTGGGAGCTCAGCCTGAGAGCCTGTCAAATGACCTTCTGATGATTCTGAGGCCAGGTGGCCCCACAGCACTGGGTTCAGAGAAACCAGATAAGGGCACTACCTCCACGAACTACAGACTCCTGGCAAGTCTCTCCAAGAACACTCTGATTCATAGGCATGTATCCAAATGATGGACTTAAAAGGCTCTGGCTCCCATGTAGTTGAGTAACAGTTCCAACCTGTAGGCTGAGAGCAGAGCCTAGTGTGGCTGCCAGGCTGTTATCTTCCGTCTCCAAGTCTAGGTCTCAGTCATGTTCTGACTCCAGCTCTACTTCCTCCAGTTCCTTGGTTGTCAGAGCAGAGGGTGCTGCCCTAGGAGTTACACCAGGCCTACTCTCTCTTTATGACTAGATACCATGGGTCTCAAGCCATCCTGGTAAACTCATTGGCTAGCTTTTTAAAGGTTGGGTGAATATTTGCATCAATCATCCAACACTTGACCAAGATCCTGTAGATACTAACGGTACAGATCTGGGGCTGTGCCAACTGTTCCCCCTTCTCCAATAGGTCTGGTACTTCTGCTAATCGCAGTCCTGCAAAGGTCTCTGCATTGAATGTCACCAGCTCCAAAACCGTCACACTGTAGCTCCAGACATCACTCTGGTGTGTGTAGTTTCCAAAGCAAACATTCTCAAGAGCCATCCACTTAATTGGAGTCTTGGCTTTACTCTGTAGGAGCTGCTTATCATCATCTGAGGGCAGCAGGTCAACCATACCAAAATCTGCCACCTGAACCTGACTGGGTGACTTGAGTAGCACATTGCAGGCAGCTGGGTTCCTGTACACCATACCATGCTCTTAAGACAAAACAAGTCCTTAGCAATTTGTACTCCTCGGTTGAGTAGCAGCTGTGGCCCAAACAACTCCTGCTGCTGCCTCACAGGATCCAGCAGGGAACCCAGAGGCAGGTATCGAAGGATGAGCTGCAGAGATGACCCTGGGCACAGTACCAGCAGCTGTGTGATGTGGGCCTGCTCTAGGCTGCCTATGGTCAGCATGTGATCTGTCATGGCCTGAAAACTGTCCACTCTTGTCCTCAATGACCTTAAATCCAGACTGGAATCTTGATGGATTCACCCTCAGGGATCCACACACCCTTGTGTAAGAGTTCCAAAGATGCTGGAACCAAGCACTTTAAGTTTCCTCAACTCTGTTTCTTTGAAGATTCTGACCAAGACTTTGTTAGCCTTCTCATTGGATCCAGAGGCTTTATGCTCTCACCACATTCCAGGTAGTGCCTCTCAGCCCTTTTATTCTGAATAGAGAAAAGTGTCCCCTCCCCGGATCAGGAAAATCACTGCCAATCCTACTGTCACAACCATGCCAGATGAGTTTTTCTGATTAGCACCAGTGTTTGGTCTAAACAATCTTGTAATTCTGTTCCCTTACACTCCTGAGTGCAGTTCTCATGGCAGGGCCAACATTCGCTATGACCATCCGGATACTTATAGATAGAGCCCTTAGCACCTAAAACTCCACTGCGACAGCTGCTCACACAGTGGGGGCCATCTTGAAAGTGGGCACACTGAACACAAGTATCATAGCCCGAACCATTGCACATGGCAGTGCCCCCCATGGGTTGGCATTCCGGGTAGCAGGAGAAGCATTCGGCCTCATGGGCAAACTCACGAGGCTCCCCATTCAGAAAGCTGCAATGGGTCACACAGACACCTCTTCAGCTGTAGTTTCCACAGGATAGGCACTGACTGGGGTCTGGGACCCAGCATCCCCCAAGGGAATACCATGGTCACACACTCTGCCCTCTGCCACACACTCCCTGCATGGTTGATTATGCTTGATGTCAAGTCTCTGTTCCTCAGGCCCCCAGAGCATCTAGGTTCAGTTCAGAGAATGGTGGCAGCACTACTGCCAATTGACACTTACAAAGATATGCCCAGCACTAATCTCCTACGGGGGTTGGAGGTTCAAAGACATCAATATTCAAGTTCTTCATGTTCAACAAGGAGAAGCCCTGGTTGTAGAGGCTTCTGCCTCTGATGGTCGTCAGGTTGGGAAAAACACTGAAGTCGTGCATGTGGGGAGGCCAGGATTGTGTATTCAGGTAGCCTGAGGGGCTGGGGAGAGGAATGTGAGCAGGGAACCCTTGCCTTCCTTTCCCAGGGCCTCTGGCCCTCACAACATTTGTTTTTTAATCTCACTATTATATAGAGATATAATCACAGTATATGAGAAATCTCATCATCTAGGGAAAATTCCCACTTTTTCTAATCTCGCGTTAACTGTACTCTCCTTCATTCAGCATGTGTTGAGCACACACTTTGGTGACTTTGTGCTGGATCCTGGCAGATAACCAGAGACAAGGACGTAACCCACTGTGCAGACGCTGAGGAATAGTAAACCCATCATGATGTGATTTGTGTTCTCACACCGCAGATTTGCCAGCTGAGGAGGCAAGCAGGTGAGGAAGATGGGAGGGGAAGGATACTCGGGTGAGTAGGTATTGTATGGCAAAGGTCTGAAGGCTTGGAGAGTGGAGTAAATTGTAACTGACAATGGTTCCTAGAACACAAATAAAGAGCGATTTCAAGAACTATATGGGACATAGAACCCCTCATTATACAGTTTCCTGGAGCTAGGAGATTTTCAGGATTTTGTGTATTTATTTTGAAATGCAGAGACAGAGAGACACAGAGATTTCCCATCTGCTGATTCACTCCCAAAATGCTAGCAATAACTGGGGCTAGGCCAAAGGCAGGAGCTGGAAACTCAATCCACAACTCCCAGGTAGATAGCAGAATCCAACTACTTCTGCCATCACCTACTGCCTCCAAGGGTGTGATGTACACTAGGAGGAAGTCGAAATCAGCTGCAAGCCCAAGCAGTCTAATACGGGATGTAGATGTTCCAAGCAGAATAATTACTGCTGTGGCAAATGCCTTCCCTAATCTTAAGGGATTTAACATGAGAATGTCTAAATATGATCGGACTGTTTTAGAACTTCTTGTGAGAAGGCTGAGAAAGCTGAATGGAAGAAGAAATTTGGATGCTATATATATATATATAGAGAGAGAGAGAGAGAGAGAGAGAGAGAGAGAGAGAGAAATCAGGAGGCTAACTGTTGTTTGTATCACAGGACAAAGTCTAAGGGTCTGAATAAAGACATGGGCTGTTATGGAAGTTGAGAGGAAAGAAAAGGGCTAAGGGATGCTAACTCTTCCCTAGATCCCAATCCTGCCCATGTGCTCAAAGCACTTTTCCTCACATTTTTCACTACTTGTATCTCACATGTATTATTTGTTAGTAATCAAAAAATAATTAGCTCCCATTAGCATTATTGTGTTACTACTTTACATCAGGAAGATAGTGCATTCTATGCATTGCCTAACTGTTGCTTTATTAATAAGGAATCTGAGGCGTGCAGAGTTGAAGCAACTTGCCCAAGGTCACACAGCACGTCAGTAGCAGAGATAAGACCCAAAGTGCCTTTGTCTGAATCCAATGCTTGTGCTGCAACTTCTCACTCCTCACCCCTGCTTCCTGTTCTTTCAGCTCTCATCCTCCTTGAGTCCAGCCTTTTAATCAGAGTCTATCCTCCTGCCCATTCTTAGAAGAAAACTTTAGTCGCCTCTACTCATTCCAACTGCTGTTCAGTCTATACACTGCCATATAAAGCTGGTCTTGAATCTATAGTAATAGCCATCTTCTCACTAGCCATTTTCTCTTCAAATGTCAACCATTTAGTTCCTATACCTTTTAAATTGACTCACACTAATTATTTTCATGACAAATTCAAAACATTTCTCCATCCTTTCTTCTCTCGTGTCCATCAGAGTACTTTGTGTTATTAACCACTCCTTTATTCTTCACATTGTTTCCCCCCGTAAGTATTGTCACTCTCTTCCCCCACTTGCTCCTGGGTGACTCTGGCTGCCCTTTTCTGCTTGGCAGTACCCTCCTGAGGGAAGTTCTTCTCTGTCCTGTACATGCTGGAATTTGTTACCTTCATAAATGTATTTATTATCCTCAGGTTACTCTTTGTGTGACTATTTTAATTATCATGACAAAATGAAAATATCTATCTTCCTGTCTTAATGTCTCAACATTCCTTCAAGACCCGATTTCAAATCAGGTTTGAAGACTTCTGCTTCGGTGGATTATCAACAACATACATTTCACACAGCCACCCCAAACTTCCCTTCCCTGCTTAGCTGATCCCTTCCATGTCTCCTTCTGCAAGCCAACAAAGACCCTACATGGAAGAAATTTTTTCTGCTCCTGGTCTCACTCTTCTGCCCAAGCGCCATCCCCTCCAAGCTTAGAATTCCTTGTTTACGAAATTAACGCTGAGCTGACAGAATTACAGTCGGAGCCTGTGGCTGATCACTGGAGAAAAGGAGACCGGGTCCGCGGAGTAGCTCCTCCTGAATGCCTTTCTCAAGACACGGCTAGCACTCAAGTTCCTGGAGGGCAGGAACCTCTGTCCCCACTCTCTGCTGCGAGCCGCCGCCGGGGCCAGTGTGATTCAACCAGTAAACATTCCATTGAACCAGCAATTCCCCAGGCTCGCGCAGACTCTGGGAGTCCTCCTGGAGGGGATGACAGTTCTTGCGGGACACCCTTACAACGACACACAGGAGGATTCTAGAAGCGATAGGATGCAGGGTTTCATATCCAGTCTCCCTGAAAGCTTGTTAAAAACGCCACTGACTTAAAAACGACGTCCCTCATCCCCTTCCCAAGGGTCCTGAGATGGGAACTCAGACTGTGAGAAAGAAGAGCAACATCTCCACAATTTGACTTCTTGTTGTTGTCCTTTGCTTGTTGGGGAACAGAAGGAGGACTCCAAGCTCCCAAGCCTGTCTCTGCTCCTTTCTGTCAGCTTGGTCTTCAGAGCACTGAAGGAAACTCAGAAACAAACTTTCTGCCTCTCCGGCAGCTGACAGCCACACTCACAGAGCGGAGGCATTGGTCCGGGATCCAGGAGATAAAGATCGCGAAGCTTGGCGCCGCGGAGCGTTCAGGGGCAGGTGACACAGTTGTGGGTTTCTAGGAGCTGGCTTGACAGTTTCATCCCCGCCCCCTGGCAGCAGAGCGCCCGGCCGGGCTTGCACACGCGCGCGCCGCGGGCCATAAAAGCAGCGGCCAAGCGGAGACGCGGAGCTCGCCCACCGCCAGCCAGAGCAGCTGCCTCACCATGCACGTGAACGGCAAAGTGGCGCTGGTGACCGGGGCAGCGCAGGGCATAGGCAGAGCCTTTGCAGAGGCGCTGCTGCACAAGGGAGCCAAGGTAAGCGCGGCTGTCCCCCCGACCCCGACACGCGTCCTGCCACCCGAGGGGCCCCCCCAAGGAGGCACCGAGGCTGCGCTCAGCGTGCCCACCTTGCCCCTTGCAGAAGCTGCCGCTGCTGAGCAGACCGCAAAAGCAGCTGCGGGAGAACTCGAACTTTAATTGCAGCGTTTCAGGTCCAAGAGGGGGAGCGTCTTGCTATCTGTTTTTTGTTTGTGCGTCTGCTTCGTGGGCTGCACGGGACTTCCATTCCTCTCCTGTCGCCCAATAGGTAGCGCTGGTGGATTGGAATCTCGAAGCAGGTGTCAAGTGTAAAGCCGCCCTGGATGAGCAGTTTGAACCCCAGAAGACTCTGTTCATCCAGTGTGATGTGGCTGACCAGCAGCAACTAAGAGGTAAGACAGGGGAATCGATGCATGCACTCTGAACACGCTGGGAGCATGCAGCAACCGGAAGGCAGCCAGCCAGGGAACCAGCCAGGGCGGAGGGCCAGGGCCCTACCTCCTGGAGAGCAAGCTACCTTAAGCTCAGAAAGACAGCTTGGACTGTTATTTTACCCACCAACAACACAAGAGCCATAAACACTAAGAGAAGGCAGGACTGCTTGAGAAATCCTTTCATTTTAGTCATTTGGCACTACATAATGTAATCAAAACTGTGTATGCAAAGACAGCGCTGCTACAATAATTATTGAGTGATTAAAAGTACAGACAGAACTTGGAAAGTTAAAGTAAGCTAAAGGACTGTGGCAAACAACTTCTCCCAGAAAACTGGAAAGACAGAGTCCAGTGAAGTGGGGGCAGCGTTTTTCTTTTAAGCGCATTAGGCTATAAATTCAAGGATCATCCTCACGGCCTTGCCAGATGTTTGCTCCGGTTTTTCCCCTGTGATATGGTACTTTAACATAATAACAATAATAATTATACAACGTTAGAATTGCGGAAGAGAAGTCTCTATCAGCCTTTCCTCAATGCTTTCCTGTTTCTATCTGCTCACTTAAAATAGAACAATCCGCTGGTGGAATATCTGGGACAATATTGGCAGAGACAATAAACAGTCTTGTTCATATGGAAATCCAATAGATTTGCATCAAAAATCATTTTTCAGAGGAAAACAGAAAGATAAAATGCTTATATTTCACTATCTTTTCCAAGAATACCAGATTAATTGTTAAGTTCATTTTTATTCAAGAGATCAGAAAAATTCTTTAAAAGTCATTCTGATGCTCCTTTTGTTAGAATGACACTGAGGTGTGAATTTCTTTTAAAATTGTGAAGTATTCTATAGGAGAATAAAATGGACTAGTGTATTAGAAGGGAGTGTACCTATAGTTAAGAGAAATTGTTTTAAAGAAAATTGCATAATTAAAATCTGAAAATGCTGATAAAAATCTATAACATAGATTACAAGCAGGAAAAGAACACAGTGCTAGTGGAAAATATTTTGCCACAGGACAATTATGTTGATTGCACATGATGTTTTTGAATCAAGAATGAAATCATGTCGAATCTATTCTGATGGAAATAGAGACAGTGTAAATCATGTGAAGGCCATTTCTTCTCCATGTATGTCGTCTCACATATGGCCACTGTTAGGGGCTCCATTGCTTTGCTTCCCAGTTTTTAAAATGAGTACCTTGGCTATAAACATATTCCTTGAGAATAAGTGATTGTGGGGGAGGAAACTCAGACACATAATAAATAACCAGGAGAAGGCATGTTGGTCATGAGAAATTCACATTTGCCTGGACACCAGCATTTATGTGCATCAAAGGAAAACAGCACTGATTCTTTTGGCTTTAGTATTTAATGTTGCCTACATCTTTGAAAATGTTACACTGAAATTGTTAAAATACAAGGTGGGGGGAAGATTTTTGAAGAAACTCTAAACATAACATTCTACACATTGACAAATTGCAGCGCAGGGAATTTAGGTAAATTATAAAGAGTGCTGTATGATATAAATGTCACCTACGGTTAGAGGATTTATCACATGAGCCCAAAACTCAATGTCATGTCACAGGAAGAGTGCATATTATACATCGGTAAGTGCAAAGTATATGTAAGGAATGTAGTGAAGATCAGAATGAGAATCAAAGAAAAGTAAAGAAAAATTAGGCATACATATAACAAATTGATTTTCTATAAAATGAGGTTGTTTTGTGGACCTATGAAGAGGGAAACATACTTGAGATGAAATGCAAAAAGAAAAAGAAAAATTAGTATTCCCTGGATGACCTTTTCTGGAACCAATTTGAGATCTTAAGAAACAGTTTTAAAATTCCATGAAAAAGTAAACAGGTTTTTTTATTGTTATTTTTCATTCCAGTACAGTGAATATGAAGGGTGCATATTAGTAAGTCTTGACAATGTTTTTAGTGAATAACTTGCATAGTAGTTTATCCATTTGAGTATTGATTAATTCATGCCTTCCTAAATTAATTTGTTAGTTGTTAATTCCATTAATTTTATTCTATCCAAGTTCACTTTGTGTTGACCTTCTTTGTTCATGGAACTTGTATGTTAATCTGGAGACCTGGGTATGCATTTCTGTCCTATGGAAGAACAACCACAGTTGTATTCTGTAGTCTCAAATAATAGAACTAAAATGAATGGTCAAATTTTAAAATCAGAACTACATAAAAGTCTGCTTTAATAAATAATAATTTACTCAATACTAACATGGTAGAGCCTAATTTGAATTGGCTAAGTAGGATTTGCAAGGATTGGGTATGTGGTTGGACAATGTAGTAAATAACATTCAGGCCTCAAATTGATATAAACTTTTCCCTGGTCGAACATAGTGGTTTTTTTTACAAACTAGTAATATACAATAGTAATATTAGTGAAACTGAGAAAAAAGTGAAATAGTAAACATTGAAGTTTCCGTAATCAAGTCAACTTAATTTAAACACTATACTTTTATTTAACAAACAAAATATCAAAACTCCCTGAAATGATCTTAATGGATCTGAATCCACAAAAAGATCTGTGCTAATATAAAACTTTATCAACACAGTATAGCTTAGTAAGAAAGGTTGTTTGTCATGGTGAAAGCTACAAAGCTCCCATCACCTCTTGAGGACAGAAAGATGATGGCTGGCCAAATGGACTTCAAAGAGCTTAGAGTTCTCAGTTCTCTAAAATTTACTCCATCAACAATCATGGAACTTTAATGTACATACAAACTACCTAAGGTTATATTAAAGTTTCTGATTCAGTAGATCCATGATGCAAAATTCTGCATTTCTAGTTGATGCTGCTTGCCCACAAGCCACATAGTGAGGAGCAAAATTTAAGTGACAGCCTTCAGGTGTAATTTTCACAACAAGGTTAGGTAAATAAAAATTAATTTCATAGCATAGGGTGTAATTTAAATGTGTATGTGGAAAATAAGAATGTTTTTCTAATGTCTTTTTTTTTTTTCAATTAGATACTTTTAGAAAAGTTGTAGACCACTTTGGAAGATTGGACATTTTGGTCAATAACGCTGGAGTAAATAATGAGAAAAACTGGGAAAAAACTCTGCAAATTAATTTGGTAAGCTATTTAGCCATGTTTATTGGCTAAAATCATTTAATAACATGATACTTATAAAGAAAGTAAAATATTATAAAATATTAATTGAAACAAAGCAAGGATCTACATTCAACAAATCTATAACCTAAATAAGCTAAAAAAGCATGCATTTCCTTTTATAAATAGTACAATATTTGAATGTTAATTATGAAAATGAGCCTGTCTTAAAATAGTAAAAGGAAAGATGAAGAAAATCATCAGTGATTGCTTAACTCAAGGTTCACACACTACAATCCACAGGCTAAGATGGCCTGCATCTGTTTTTTTTGTTGTTGTTTTGTTTTGTTTTGTTTTTAATTTATTTATTTATTTGAAGGCAGAGTTAAGAAAGAGAGAGAGAGAGAGAGAAGTCTTCCAACTGCTGGTTCACTCCCCAGATGGCCAGAATGGCAGAATCTGGAGCTATCCAAAGCCAAGAGCCAGGAGCTTCTTCCAGGTCTCCCACATGGGTGCAGGGGCCCAAGAATTTGGGCCATCTTCTTTTGCTTTCCCAGGCCATACTAGAGAGCTGCATTGGTAGTGGAGCAGCCGGGACTTGAACAGGCACCCATATGGGATGCCAGCACTGTAGGCAGCGACGTTACACACTACACCACAGCACCACCCCATTTTTTTTAAGATGTAATTTTTCATTGATTTAAAAAGCAGAGTGATAGAGAGATGGGGAAAGAGAGAGAGATGAATATGTACCATTTGTCAGTTCATTTCCCAGATGGCTGCAAGGTCTGGGGCTGGGCCTAGCCAAATCCAGGAGCCAAGAGCTTTATCTGGGTCTCCCATGTGAGTGCAGGGGCCCAAGGATTTAGGCTGTCTTCTGATGCTTTCCCAGGCACATTAGCAGGGAGCTGGATTCCAAGTGGAGCAGCTGGGATGGGAAAAGCCATCTGTTTTTATAGGACTTGCAAGCTAAAAGTGATTTTTACATTTTAAAATGGCTGAAAAAGTCAAAATAAGAATCACAGGAAATATATGAGCATTTAAAATTTAAATTTCATCATCTATAAAGTTTTATTGGAACACAACCATAATCGTTTGTTTATATATGGTCAATGGCTGTTTTCATGTTACAATGGCAGAGTTCAAAGCTGTGACAGAATCTCAATGGCATACAGTGCTTAAAATATTCACTATCTGACCCTTAAAAATAGTTTGCCAAGCCCCACCTTAAGTTATTTATTTAAAAACATAAATCTTAATTAACTTCTAGGAATGTAATAGAAAACAAAGTTAAAGTGGTCATTGAAGTTTGTAGTGAGTAAGAGTTTTATACTGAAATTTGAAATTTGTGTATGTATAATTTCCATAATGTTTGGTGGTTATTTAGTTCTTACTTAAATTATAATAAGGTAAGAAAAAAATTTTTGTCTTGCCCATTGCATCACAAACTTGTTGCTTCTCTCCTTTTATGAACCTTCTTTATGTAAGATAATAGAGTTCAATAAAACTTATCTAAAACAAAATGTCTGATGAGTTGTCCTGGGATTGCTCTTAGGAAAGTCATTCTCATTAGTCTTTCAAAGTATAAAATATAATGTTTAAAGTAGGATGTGGCTACTATGTGTGTATAAATGTACAGGGAGTGGCTTCTACTTCATAATATGCTTCTAAAGGATCACAAACTCCATTAAAATAGGAATTGTGTTGTGTTTTTCTTTGTTTCTCTCTCAGTAATCAACACAATATCTTGATGATAATGTTTGTTCAATAAATGTCTGGCTTAAATTGAAACTCCCATGAGTAATTACCTCACTATACTAACTTGGTGGAATAATGAAACTTAAACTACCTCACAAAAGGAGCTGAATCTGAGAGGCTTGATGAGGGTGCAGAGTTGCTCTCCAAACTTGACAGATTCCTAAAATTCCTTTAAGAACAAAATGTACTATTTTACAGAACAAAAACTCTCCTGCAGTTCTCTTGAAAATGCAACTTCTGTATTATTGGTTCATTAGTTCTGAAATATCTTTAAAAACTATTTGCCAAGCTTTCCTCAAAATCTTTCTGGAATTCTAATTTTAAGTATGAATATATGTTTGGAGAGATCTGATGGTTTTTTCCCTACGTTAAAAAATTTTATGATTTCCTTCTACTTTAGCATTTAATGTAGTAAAATAAATTGAAATATTTTCAGACTGTGAACCATAAATACATCTCTTGGCTAAAGTTTATTTTATTATGATACATAGCTTTTAAAACACCATTGAGTGTTATTATTTAATATCTAAATATTAAACTTGTGTCTCTGTGTTAATAAATTTTACCTTGTGATTTTCTTTTCTCATGATATCTCTCTTTCTATGTAATTCAAGTCAGTTATACTTGACTTGCTTTTATAGTCTTGATCTGTTTCTACAAGAGCTTACCCACCTCTTGTAGAAATTCTGTCAACTTAGACTCTCTGTATAGTAAACCTATAATATTCTGGGTATACATTAAAAAGTATTGGTCTTTATTTTTTAAAAAGTTATAACCCAATGTGCCACCTATGATGCTGCCAATCTGTTCTATATTTCAAGGTATAAAATTAATATCCCATCATTTTCTTTTGATTCATATTTACCTATGTATATGTTTTTCTATTATTTTGAAAATATACATGATCTTTTATGTTAAATCTGTCTCTTGCTGACAATATATTATGAGATGTGTTTTTAAAATTACTGCTGGGAATATTTTCCTTTTTTGTATTTGTGAATTTAGGCCATTTATTTTTATTTATCTATTTTTATTATCATATTTACATTTTTAAAAAATTATTTTCAGTTCTTCCCTAAATCTACTTAATAGCTTTAAATTTTGTCTGCTGAAATGAAAACTACTTTTTAATCTACAGTGGTTATTCCTGGTTTATTAAGACCCATTATAACCTTTGATTGCTTGATAAGATAAAAAATTTGAAAAGACAACCAAATGAGAACTTCAGAAATTTTAAAGAATATGTTTTTATAAAATTATGCCACTTTCCAAAACCACATAAAGTGAAGAGAATTTTTATTAGTCAAGTCATACCAGTCCAAAAGCACAAATTGCAAGGCAGTTTTCTCTACCAATACTTTTAATAGCTTTGTGAGTAATAGCCGCAAATATAATCATAGACAAGATTCCAATATTCAATGAACTCATAATGGACATGCTTACTGTGTCTTTTCTCTGAGAAATAGTTGTCACAAATAGTGTGCAATGGTTAGAGTTAATTTAAAGATACATGAAAAGTAGTTAGGCAATTATCACAAATGTACAAGATTTGAATCTTCTGCCTCTATCTAGTTGGGAGGAAATGTTTGCTTTTTTTTTTTTTTTTTTTTTTTTTTTTTTTTTTGACAGGCGGAGTGGACAGTGAGAGAGAGAGACAGAGAGAAAGGTCTTCCTTTGCCGTTGGTTCACCCTCCAATGGCCACCGCGGCCAGCGCGCTGTGGCCGGCGCACCGCGCTGATCCGATGGCAGGAGCCTGGTGCTTCTCCTGGTCTCCCATGGGGTGCAGGGCCCAAGTACTTGGCCCATCCTCTGCTGTACTCCCGGGCCACAGCAGAGAGCTGGCCTGGAAAAGGGGCAACCAGGACAGAATCCAGCGCCCTGACCGGGACTAGAACCCTGTGTGCCAGCACCGCAAGGCCGAGGATTAGCCTAGTGAGCCACGGCGCCGGCCAGGAAATGTTTGCTTTTATATTGCCTATGTGAATATGTACCTCCTCTAAGTTGAAACATATCTATATCTTCTAAAAATTGAAAATTCTAAAAGATCAGAGAAATTTTATTGTAACCCCTATCCTTAAAACTAACTTTCCTGGATTTTGCCTTCCTGCATTAATTTTTTTTTTTTTTTCTTTTTGGACAGGCAGAGTTAGACAGTGAGAGAGAGAGAGACAGAGAGAAAGGTCTTCCTTCCATTGGTTAACCCCCCAAATGGCCGCTACGGCCGGCGCACTGCACTGATCCGAAGCCAGGACCCAGGTGCCTCTTCCTGGTCTCCCATGTGGGTGCTGCGCCCAAGCACTTGGGCCATCCTCCACTGCACTCCCAGGCCACAGCAGAGAGCTGGATTGGAAGAGGAGCAACCGGGACAGAACTGGCACCCCAACTGGGACTAGAACCCAGAGTGCCGGCACCTCAGGCGGAGGATTAGCCTAGTGAGCCGCAGCGCCGGCCTCCTGCATTAAATTTAACCAGTCTTCATTTTTCTTGGAGCACTGCTGAAATAGGCCACTTCTTAGTTTAACTTTAGGGATTGATAACCTTTGTTTGATTTTACATAGAGAAAATAAAACATAACCTTTGTGAACCATATGTAACTTAAAAATATCACTTCCCCTCCTACAATCATTGCAAGGGTAAATTAGAGTCTGACCAATCATTGTCCTTTCAACTTGATTATCTGTGTAAGTGTAATGCAAATATTTGTGTGTGGTCTATATACTGATTTTATTTTTTAGACTTTGCCCTGGATATGATTTTCCTCTTTGGGTCTTATACAATTCTACATTTGTACTTCATATTTTTTTATGTTGCTGCCCATATTCAGAGTAACCACTTAAAGAACTTTGCACCTGTCTCACCCTTTTCTGAAATCTTGTACACAACATTTCTGCCATTTTACAATATTATTAGGATTATTTTTATAGATATATCTTATGCTAGTCAACTGTAAGTTCTTCCAAAGAGATTAAAACTATTGCTTTGTATCCTTACAAAGTATATATTCAATTAATATTTATTGGGTATATTGCTAATAAATGTTATTTTGCATATGCAAGTATTCATTTCTCTGTTTTCATACCATGTTTATGTCACTCTTCTTTTTAAAAAATTAGTTCAAGAGACAAACAGAGAGAAACAGAGACAGACACAAATAGAGTTCCCATATGTTGGTTCACTCCCCAAATGTCCACAACGGCAGGGCTGGACTGGAGTCAGAACCATGAATCAGAAACTCAATTCATGTCTCCCAGGTAGGTGGCAGGGACCCAAATACTTAAACCATTACCTACTGCCTCTCATGGGTATGTATTACCAGGAAACTGGAATCAGAGGCCAGAGCCTAGCATTTGGATATTGGACACTCAGATGTGGAATGTGGGTGTCTTAACCAGCATTTTAACCACTAGGCCACACACCAACCACCAGGTGATTCTTTTATGCATCAGTGCTGCCAAATGGTACTGCCTGTCCTTCCACCTTTACTACTTATCAAACTTATTCCTACTTTATTCTTCATTTTGATCTCACCACTGTTGCCATTCGAGATACACTAAACCTCTTCTAGTCTTTTGTTTCCATTGGGTTTTTCTATGCTTTCTCCTTTGCCTAAGGCTAACAGTAGTGCTATTAATTACAGCTTCATTATTTATAACTCATAAAGAATGTTCAGAAAAGAATGAGTCTTTACAAAATAACCAAAGAACACTGGCAATTGGGCAGAGTTAGATTTGTCCTTGGATATTGATAAGGCAATTCTGTACTGTACTTCTTTAATTTTTCCATGCTTTAATGAACCTAAATAGTTCATTCTCATTCAAGTGGGATTTATAATACAATTTTGACATATAACTAGCATATATGAAATTCCTTAGTATATTCAAATAAATTTTTTTACTTATAAGAAGAATTTATTCAGTGGATCATTAAGCTTGTGATTATAAAGTAAATTGAAAGTGAGTCATCTCAAAAATTAAAAGAAAAAAGGAGAAGGAAGGAGGGGGTGGGTAGTATCATTATTTTCTTTTTTTGAGGGAAAAATTAATATTTTATTGTGGTGAAAAAATATTATAGAAAACTTTTTTTCTGTTCATAAGTTCGTGTTAAATTTTGTTTAGAAAGCTTTTATTTAATAAATATAAGATCCATAGGTACAGCTTTGGGAATACAGTGGTTCTTCCCCCCATATCCACCTTCCCACCCCTACTCCCACCCCACCTCCTACTCCCTCTCCCATCCCATTCTTCATTAAGATTCATTTTTATTTTTTTGACAGGCAGAGTGGACAGTGAGAGAGAGACAGAGAGAAAGGTCTTCCTTTGCCACTGGTTCACCCTCCAATGGCCGCCGCGGCCTGCTTACCACGCTGATCCGATGGCAGGAGCCAGGTACTTATCCTGGTCTCCCATGGGGTGCAGGGCCCAAGTACTTGAGCCATCCTCCTCTGCACTCCCTGGCCACAGCAGAGAGCTGGCCTGGAAGAGGGGCAACCGGGACAGAATCCGGTCCCCCGACCAGGACTAGAACCCGGTGTGCCAGCGCCGCAAGGCGGAGGATTAGCCTAGTGAGCCGCGGCACCAGCGCAAAATTCGTTTTTAATTATCTTTATATACAGAAGACCAACTCTATACTAAGTGAAGATTTCAACAGTTTGCATCCACACCGACACAAAAAGTACAAAATGAAATAAATTTTTAAAATAGAAAACATTAGTTGACTCAAGATTTGTGCTGGAAAAGATTTGCATTTGGAACCGGATTTCAGTCCTGCATCTGTGTATGATAGGAAGACCTGACGATGATAAGAAGAAAGTTAAAAAGTAGGCCACTACCAATTGTGCATTTACCTTTATTACTAGGGAATTATTTCTAGTATAGGGGAATATGTGAAAGCATTTTTTAAGTTATAGAATGGTTAATTCATGAAACAAAACAAGATTTGGAGTACAATAATATTTTCAGTATAATTTTCAGTTGTCTCTTTATAACCAAAAGGATTAAGTATGTTAATTAGATTATTTTGTCCATAATTCTCTACATGAAATTAGATATAAGCTCTTCTTGTCTTTGAAAGTCCAATACAAAAATTTAACTTCTTTCACAAAATGAGTTAAAATAATTGTAATGATTCCAAAAGTGATTGTATCTAGAAACATCTGTAATTTTTGATATTTGATATCAATTTGGATAATTGATATCATAATGAGTCAATCTATTATATATATAGAAGCTAAATGACCAAAAATTAGATTGTAAACTGGAAGCATTTTATTCTATGGTTATCTAACAGTTCGTAGAACATATATATGTGATCTGGAATAGGGATGAAATTACTGCAGTAAAGCACAAATAATGAAAAATATCATTCATACATAGCCAAAGCATACTATGAACAGTTTGAAATATTATTGAGCTTATAACCAAAAGCCTAGAAATATATTTTAATTTTTAAAACATAAAAATAAAGCTTAAAGATTATCACATTTTCTATGTGACTGCAAGTCATAGATTTTGGAAACACAAAAGCAAGTGTCAGCAAAGCTGGCTATAAATGCCTGAGAATGAAAGCAAAGCACCAATACCTGTAAACAACACTTCTGTTCAGGCATGCTGAAGACATGGGCAGAAACTAACTGAATCTAACTGACTTCAGCAATTTCAGCCATGTACATTTTTCCCTCTTATATAAACAGTTAATGTTTTATTTTTCCTTTATAAAGGGAATCATGGAGATGTTATTCATTCTCCCAAAGCCTATTTAACATCAAACTGACAGATAGCTTAAGGGAATATAATATTCAATTTACTTTTCTATTCTATAATCACTATTAAGTAGGGGAGGCATCTCCAAAAGCTTATTCAAGAAAGAAATAAAGAAAGAGAGAAAGAGAGAGAAAGAAATCCTTAAAGGGCTTTTTAAAATAAAAAGGTTAATACCGATAGAGGCCTTCAGTTTTAGATTCATAACATATCATTTTCTTTGCTGTATTTAAAGTATGAAAAATGTAGGAATTAAGGTATCTCTTTTTAAAGGTATGAGCTGGAAGACAGAAGAGTTCTTCAATTTAAATGGAAATAAAAGGGTTCAGAGGTAAGTTTCATTTCATAGGTTGTTGATGGTAGTAGTGAATACTCAAATGACAGAAAAAATTTAAAAACAGGGCAAATAGCTGCATGGAGGTAGATAGAAAAACAGTTAACTATCTAAAGGATAAAATTCAATGACAAACACAGTACAGGCCCTGTGGCCAAGAACAGAAAATCTCCACTCAAGCAAGATTTAAAAACCTATGATTTCTTCAAAAAGTTCAGAACTGCTTAACATTACAGATTATGGTATCATTAGAACCTAGTGTCTTTTCATCTCTCCCAACTGCAATCCTTTCACTGGTTTCATCTTCAAGATAATAGCAATATTATTGTTCATTCCAGTCACCCAACCCATACAAGGCAGTGAATAGGGGGTAATGTAACTCTTTTATCCTGGTGTTCTTAAGAACAACAACAACAAATTATCAGCAACATCCTATCCCCTATACCCAAACCCTAGCTGACTGCCCCTCAGGTCACTCTGGCCAGAACATGCTGGCTCCTAATCATCTCCTGTCAAGGAGAATGGGATTTCTTAATTTCATTTTTGTGACAGAATTAAATTAACCATTATGTACACTAAGGCTGGGAAGATCACCTTCCTCTTTATTGCATGGAGAAGAGGAGACACGAAAGCAAAATAGGACTTTTATTAGAAAAAATAGAGGAGAAAATGCAAACTATGTAGAAAATCAAAGGCATCCACTATTCTATGTTCTAACATACACAAAAAAATTAAACCAAGTAGATTAATGTAAAAGCCTTGGATATGATGCTAAGACGAAGGAGGAATAAATGTGTACTCATTATTCAGAAAAGAAAATATGTATAGAAGCCTGGAAGATGTTAAGAACTGAGTTAAAGGATAGCATTATGGTATAATGGTTTAAGTTGCCACCAATGGTCCCAGCTGCTCCACTTCCCACCTAACTTCCTGCTAATGTGACTGGGAAGGGAGCAGAAGATGGCCCATGTGGTTGGGTCCCTGTAACCCACGTGGGAGACCTGGATAAAGCTCCTAAGTTCGGCATGGCCCAGCCCTGGCCTTTGTGGCCACTTGGAGAGTGAATCAGATAATGGAAGACCTCTCTTTCTCTCTCTCTCTCTCTCTCTCTCTCTGTAACTCTGCCTTTCAAATTAATAAATAAAGTCTTTAAGAAACAAAGAAAAGCTGTGTGAAAGTGATAGAACGCTACTGGAGCATAATCTTTATCAAAAGTCTCAGGCGACTAAGTGAAATTTTGAAGACATATATTAAGTTCCACAACTATTGAGCAAACAAAAGAAAATCTAGGGCTAATGATGACAACCTTAAAAAAAAAAAAAAGGAAAATCTTTCAAACCCTTTCACTGATAATACTTCAGAAATCTCCATAGGTATCTAAGAAGGCAATAAAAATGTTGATGGATAAATATGCAATAAAAAATAATGGTTGTTTCTTTACCCATTTGTGCCTCTGGATTAGGTTTCTGTTATCAGTGGAACTTACCTTGGTTTGGATTACATGAGTAAGCAAAATGGAGGAGAAGGCGGCATCATTATCAATATGTCATCAATGGCTGGTAAGGACAAGTATTGAGTTAGTGGTAAAAGTTTCTTACTGTAATTTGAACCATAAAAGTAAATCTTTTAAGTATATTTATTATCAAATGAAGCTTGAAATTGAAGCTATGTTGTTTTATGATTCTCTGGAATTTTCTATTGTATAACATCAAAACCTTGAACCATATGTTTATTTCTGTTATCTTAAATTTTGCATTTTAAGTTACCTCACTACAGCACTATTTTTTTTTTTTTTTTGACAGGCAGAGTGGACAGTGAGAGAGAGAGACAGAGAGAAAGGTCTTCCTTTTGCCATTGGTTCACCCTCCAATGGCCGCCACGGCTGGCGCGCTGTGGCCAGCGCACTGCACTGATCTGATGGCAGGAGCCAGGTACTTCTCCTGGTCTCCCATGGGGTACAGGGCCCAAGCACTTGGGCCATCCTCCACTGCACTCCCGGGCCACAGCAGAGAGCTGGCCTGGAAGAGGGGCAACCGGGACAGAATCAGGCGCCCCGACCGGGACTACACCACTATTTTTTTTTTTTGACAGGCAGAGTGTGCAGCACTATTTTTAAAAATTATATTTATATATATACACACACATATATATTTTCCCCAAAGTAACTGTTTTTCAAAGGTAATTGTGGCACTTCTAAGCACTTAAAAGCACCTTTGACAAAGTAAAATCACTAAAGCAAAATTAAGGTATCCCTGTTCCCATGTGATTTTAATAAAAGTTCATAATTTTTTAAAAAGTCATATGTAGGAGCTGGGATATGTTAAAGTGCTATAACCTATAGACTCAAACATGTCATGGCTAATAAGCTTATTTCTCATCCATATTTCTTTCAAGGCAATATTCTTGTCTCATGTCCCTCTTTTATATATCAGTTAGAAAAATCTGGCTTATAGAAGGTATTCATCTTCAACATAGGGTCTCCAAGTGGTGGACTATTTTGTCTGTAGATAAAAGAGAAAAAGGACATGGAGGAGGCATAGACAGCAGCTCTCATTAAACCTCCAATCTAATAACAGCAAGTATCATTTCTGCTCATGTTGCCATGAAGAATTTGATCATGTAGTTCACCTAACTGCAAAAGAGTCTGCAAAATATAGTCTTAGTCTCACTGTGTGCCTAAAAGAAGAATGGAGTAGCGGACAGCTAAGTATCTTAGTTAAGCTATGCAATACAAAACTACTTTATCCAGAACAATCAATTTATTAACAACTAGTATGAGATGAAGATATGTTAGTGAAAACCCAGGGTGGGAGGAGAGGTAAGAGAGACCAGATTTGCCAATGGCAACAAGGAAGCTATATCAGTATGGTAGGTATGGAGGCTGGCATGAAAGATAAACAGTAAAAATGGAGAGGGTAACAAATCAACCAGATTGGACAAAGAGAAACTACTTATGGATCTTAAATGAGGTCACCTTCCACCTTGGAAGGAAATAAGAGGCAGAAGCAGTTTGGAATGCTACCATATTCATTAAATTGTAACCTTGCCAGAAAAGGTAATTTAAAACCCAAATAGTCATGTCATTAAATTTATATGAATTCATTGCATTATCTGCATGATAAAGACACACACATGACCCCAAATATCATATCTGAGATAGGGAAGAAGAGGATTAATACTTAGGAGTGGGTAGTGTGCCAAGCATGTTCTTAGTGAAGAAAGCAAAATGGACATCTAATCTTTTTCACAGCAAGCTTTGGCTTGTGACCCTGGTAAGCTTCCCAGATGTGTTTCGAACTTCACAATTTGTACTAAATGAGACAAACACTGAAGATTTCAATGAAGGTTTAGTAATGTAACCTTGAGATCAAAGTAATGCCCAGGAGGCCTGAAGAGACTAGCAGATTGCACTAGTCCATTCAAGTCATAACATTTATTTCTTCTACTTTCCTGTTGGTCTGAGATGATTACAGATGGAAAGACAGGTTAACAGACAACTCACAGATAGAAAAGACAGATAGTCTAGTGTTTAAGAATTAAGAAACTTCAGTCCAATTGTCTGTGTATGAATTCCAAGTCCACTGCTTACCTGCTGTCTTCATCATTTTCTCAGAAATGACATCACCGATTTTATGCTCTTGAATCTGAGCACTTAGAAAGAAGTAGGAGGACCAAAAACGTCTTTGAGGAGTTACCAAAGTATTGCTAATACTTGATTATTCCATATTTCCTAAACCTTCCTTACTCAGATGTTTTCCTCTTACTGGGGATTATCTTGAAGAATAGCTCTGGGTAATATTCAACTTAACCAGGCTCTAGCCGCATCATCTCATGCAGATTCAGTACAGTCTTTTCCTGTCATAGTTAAAGCTTAAGTTGACACACTGGTTTGGGCAGAGAAGTTAATGAGTAATGACCACTGACGCAGATAGAGTTTCAAATGTAATTAATAGATTTAACAAACAAGAGTAGTTAAAGTGGAGAGTGATTCCTCAGCGTATTGAGGGATGGGTGTGCTCCAACTCGGAGCTCCAGAGCTTGTTTTGATCATTTAACCACATGGACTCTTCTATATGAGTTTTTGTTTATGAATGCAATATACAAGCATGCACTCATTTTGTCACCTCCAGCCTTAACTATTAAAAAAAGTTGGAAGGAACAACAATGCTGAGCAAACTATGGTTTAATGCAGATATTTATGCAGTTGGCCTCTCATAAGTCATTCCTCAAGAGTCAAATATGCCTCTTTCATCTTCAGTTGCTTCAAACAGTGGAAAAGAAAAAGTAATTGTCACAGGAAAAGGAGTCTACCTACGAATCCTTCTTCTACCTACCTATATACTTAGCTCCTTGGATTTTGATGTCAATGAGGGACATTCTCTGTGCCTCAGAAACAAGCCCCACAGCGACACTTTTTTATGTTGTAGGTCTTACTTACTCAGAATTTAAAATAAATAAAATATTTGAAAATCAAATAATTGTTTAGCCATGTCTTAAATCAGAGTTCAATGACATATCCATTTGTGCTGTAAGTTTTATCTAAAATAATGACTAATTTATAAGTTGTATTAGGTGAAAGTGCTAAAATTACCACTTCAAATAATAAATTCAACTGAATTAAATATTTGTTGAGGATTTTCAGAAAGAAAATGGAAATAAAAAGTAACGACTAGGTTTCTACCCTATGATCTATAGATCAATATCTCTAAATAATTATTGTGGCACAAACTATTTAAATTAGCCATAATATTTAAGTTGCCAAGTCTTTGGGATTCCAACAGTCTGAAGAACAATAGTTGTACAGGAATGCCATAACAGACCAGAAATTTCAGGTTAGATAAAACACTGACCTTTGTCCTTTATCTCTAGGCCAAGAGTAAGAAAATTACGTTGGTACCACCATCTACAACTTCTCTTGATATAAGAAAATGGGCCTTACACATATTTAGCAACTGCCAGTACCAGACATTGTGATACACTATTGCCTATATGATATCACTTTAACTTTTAACAATCCCTTCAATAAGAATGTTTAATTACCTCCAATTTATAGCTGAAAAACTAATTTCAAAATGGCCTCATAACCTTAAAAATGTAGTGATAATTAGTAGTGGTTACATCGCTGTATTTCAATGTATGTTGTAGAATGAGTGAACTGTTCTCTCTCTTTGTTGAGCCTTAATTGCCCAGATGCCAATGGTCACCCCTGAACCCCACCTCCTGCTTAGTCCTGGTAAAGTTGTCCCTGCCAATCCATGGAGATTGGATTGGCCTAAAATAATTAAGAAGGCACAAATTAAAAGGAATCAGTAGAAAAGATTAAATATTTATTAATGAGCTCTTTGTGGAATGGATAAAACATTTAGGCTTTCTTAGTATGTGGAAGACAGGAATATTAGGAAATTAATAGCCTTGTAGAAGATATCAACATGATTGAAGTGGGTCCTGATTCTGTTCCCAAACATTGCTGATCCATTCCTTGACTCCATTCACTGTAAGAAGCTAGTTTCTTATGCATAGGGATATTCTTTGATTGATTAAGACTCCATTTCAGTTTCCTCTGACTGCAGTACAAGCAATGACTGAATTTTAGGAAGGAGGACTTTGGTGGAACATTAGGATCAACTTTCTGAGAATGAATCACTGGAATTTGCAATTGGATTTATCTTTCCATAAAGATTTTTATTGTGGAAGGTATAGAGGCTATGAAACTTTATGTCACTTTTTAATGTGATGTCACTCTTTAAAACTTAACCTATGGGCTGGTGCTGTGGCATAGTAGGTTATGCCTCTGCCTGTGATGCTGGCATCATATATGGGCACCAGTTCAAGTCCTGGCTACTCCACTTCCAATCCTCCTTTCTGTTAATGTACCTGGGAAAGCAGCAGAGAATGGCCCAAGTCCTTGGGCCCCTGTAACCATCTGGGAGACCTGGAAGAAGCTCCTGGCTTCTTGGCTTTGGATCAGCTCAGCTCTGACCTTTGTGGCCATTTGGAGAGTGAACCAGAGGATAGAAGACCTCTCTCTCCGTCTCTCCGTCTCTCCCTCCCTCCCTCCCTCCCTCTCTCTCTCTCACACACAGTCTCTCTCTCTCTCTCTCTCTCTCTCTCTCTATCACTCTGTCTCTCAAATAAATAAATAAATCTTTAAAAAAGAACTTAACCTAATGGCAGATATGAGAATGAGTGGAGGAAGAAGCATCAGATAAGATGTCTCATTGTGTAGAATATAATACAATGAGGAAGTCCATATTACTTTGTTCAGTTTTATGCTTGCACACAAAAAAAATAGATCCCCATTAGTTCTTTCTTCTTCCTCATGTTAGAGAAGTAGTGGTTGAAAGCAGACAGATAGGTAGGCAGTTTATTTTCTGATGATAGAAAAACTATGAGAGATTTAGATATTTCCTTGCTAACAAAACTGCTGAGCTACAAGGATTGGCATTCTTAAATTCACATTCTGTTTCCTTACGTTGAATCATTTTTCTTATTCCAACTATTCTACTTAGTTTCCATCGATTTAGAAGGAAATGCATTTAAAGATCCAGTACAGTTGCCCTTTCTTCATGAAGAGATTTGAGATTTTGCACAAAATATTTTGGAATTTTTTACTGCCTGTAAAAATATGAGATTGACTTGATTCTTAACAAATATTGGTAGAAAGACTGTTAAGGATCGATAAATTAATGTGGACATTGAATTTAAATTTCATTTTTCTAAATGACTTTTTATTTGTTCTATAAAGGTATATGAAATTTTCAGTTATTTTTAATGCTGTACAAATATAGATATTGATATATAGATATAAACATAGATAGTTATCTCATCAATCTCATATTATACAAAGTAAATTTTTTTGTTTGTGGATATAATTTTTCCCCTACTGATATTTTTGTAAACTTACAGTTACAACAAACATAAATCTGATACTTTGGGAAAGAATCTTTTTTCAATTCTATAAGTATACTTGAACAATGGGAGGTTCACAATATATATACTGGAAAATACTCTTCTTAACTCCTTTAGTGGCTGGCGCTGCAGCTCAATAGGCTAATCCTCCACCTAGCGGCGCCGGCACACAGGGTTCTAGTCCCGGTCGGGGCGCCGGATTCTGTCCCGGTTGCCCCTCTTCCAGGCCAGCTCTCTGCTGTGGCCCGGGAGTACAGTGGAGGATGGCCCAAGTGCTTGGGCTCTGCACCCCATGGGAGACCAGGAGAAGCACCTGGCTCCTGCCTTCAGATCAGTGCGGTGCGCTGGCTGCAGCGCACCAGCCATGGCGGCCACTGGAGGGTGAACCAACGGCAAAAGGAAGACCTTCCTCTCTCTCTCACTATCCACTCTGCCTGTAAAAACAAACAAACAAACAAACAAACAAACAAAACCTCCTTTAATACTGTGATAACATGATTATCCTGAGCTTATGGGAACTAATTTGCAAGATTTTTAAAAAAACATATTTATTGTGACAATGAGTTCTATAGTCATTAGCTATTAAAGCTCCCTGAGAAGTGGTAATCGAGTGGCCTAACTATTCAACCTATTGATTTCCACTGCTGCACCATGAGTCATCCTATTAATTTTACACATTTCAATTGAATACATTTAAAATACATTGATTTGAATTGAATACATTGAATACATTGAATTGAATACATTTAAAATAGGACTTCATTGTGCTTTGCACTTAAAAAGGTTATAAACACGTACTTGTAACATAAATGTACTTCTTTTTAAACTGATTTTTTTTGTTTGTCTGTTTGAAGATTTATTTTACTCACTTTGAAAGTCAAAGTTACAGAGAGGGAGAAGAGTGACACAGAGAGAGGTCTTCTAGCCTCTGGTTTACTCCCCAAAATGGTGGCAACAGCCAGGGCTGGGCCAGGCTGAAGCAAGGAGTCAAGAGCTTCTTCTGGGTCTCCCACATGGGTGCAGGGTGTCTCTCCTCCGCGGGCTCGAGGGAGAATGACACCGGACCGGACGCTGTTGTTTAAACAGCGTTGTGCGTTGTGCGCTCAAGTTTGCTCCTGTGCTAACTGCATTCTAACCGCGTTCCACTTGGTGTGTGTCCGCATTCTTGTTATTCTCTCCATGTCTGCAGCGCCTCGCCTCGCGGCGCATAAGTGAATCCCCCCCCCCTCCGCACCGCTTCTATCTCGCCTTTATTGTCCTCTCCCACCAATCCGTGCTCTGCTGCCCACATGCTGAGCACGAAGTTCTCCTCCAATCAGAGGTTGGATCAGGAATCAGCTAATTGACGAAGCAGCTGTGTAAGATTTGTTTGCTCCCTCTCAGCGTCATATGGTGGGAGATTCATGCATATAGAGTTAGTCCCAATAGTCTCAGTAGTCTCGTCTCAGTAGTCTCAGTACTTATTTCGCCATGTTGCGGGAGACGGGCCCTGCTCCCCACAGGGCCCTGCTCCCCACACAGGGACCTCAGGACTTGGGCCATCTTCCGTTGTTTTTCTAGGAACATTAACAGGGAGCTGGATCAGAAGTGGAACAGCTGGAACTCAAACCGGAACCCATATGGGATGCTGGCTCTGCAGATGGCAGTGTAACCCTCTGTGCCACAGCACTGGCCCAGTATGAACTTAGTCCTCTAAATCCTTTTGAATTAGGATTAGCTGCTGTCCAGTTTTCAAAGTTTCAGAAATCAAACCCAAGTTAGGATACTGTACCAGATGTGTGATATTTTGGTGCAAAGGATACATTATCATTAAAAAGTACAATGTGGATGGACAGGTAAATAAGTCAATAAAATAATAATTTGAGATGATCTTAAGGGAAAATGTTTAGCTTCAAGATAACACTTTTTATAAAAATAATAAGGTATCAGGAACTGTTTTTAAGTATTTTTACATACATGAGTATATTTAAGACAGTAAATACCCTAGGACTCAGTTGAAGACACTACAGCTCCCACTAGTTACCTCTCTAAAGGGGACATAGTGCTGGATTCAGAATCTGAGCTCAGTCAGCTTGAGACCTAAGATCCAAAACAGTATGCTATAAGCTTTCTGTAAATTCAGTTAAAATTATGCTATTTTAAATAAATTTTATTTTATAGAGTAGTTGCTGATTCACATCAAAATTCAACTGAAAGTACAGAGAATTCCAATGTGTTCCTGCCCCTACAAGCCAAGAATCTTCCTCACTGTCAGCACCTTCCAGAGAGTGGATTTGTTACAACAGATGAACCTACACAGACATATCATTGTCATGCAAAGTCCCTAGTTTACATTTGTGTTCCTTCCTGGGGTTATATACTCTATAGGTGTGGACAAATAGTTTAAAGATGTCTGCCTCAATAGCTTCACTGCCCTAAAAATCCTTGGTCCTCTGCCCACTCACCCCCACCTCTCTCCAGCCCCTGGCAAACACTGATCTTTTTACTATCTCCATAGTTTTGCAATTTCTAGAATCAAAAATAGTTGGAATCATACAGGATGTAGTCTTTTCAGATTGGCTGCTTTTGCTTAGTGATAGACATGTAAGTTTCCTCCATGTCTTTTCATAGTTTGATAGCTTTTTAGTGCTTTATTTTTTAGGGCTGACTGGATGTCTCCATTTCATCTAGCCATTTACCTACTGAAAGGCATCTTGTTTGTTTCCAAGTTTTGGCAGTTATAAATAAAGCCACTATAAACATCCTCTGGCAGGTTTTTGTATGGATTCGGGTATTCAACTTCTTTGGGTTAATGCCAAGGGGCATAGCTTCTGG